>NC_135552.1:10247193-10542193 GCF_964340395.1 Glandiceps talaboti
AGATGTCTACTCTCTACAGCAATGACTACGTTCATTTCCTTCTTCCTGTCCACATTACGTCACCACTTGGAGACTTGGATTATCTCCTAGTAACTGATATCGATAACAGGTTGGCTTTATTCCCGTTTTTGTACTAATGTAAACAAGTTGTTTTAGATCATCGTGTGTTGGATGAGGGCTGTCCAAATACAACAAGGATCCTTAATTCAATGATACTCAGACTGCGATAAAAAGTAATTATTTTTAGAGTTATTGCTTTTATTACTCTAAACCACTCCAGACTTTGAAAGTACCGTACAACAACATTGCAAAGGCATTTATTCATTACTTTTACTTTCTAATAATCTATTAAAGGGGCAAATCCCAAAAACTTTATACACTATTTTTTCTTGGTGAATTCAGATTGTGACCAATTCCCTAAAAATCAAGCTCTTCAAATTTGACATATGTTCCTGGTACTTTGAAATGATAAACAGCTTGGAGGTTAGGAGAGTTCAGTAATTACAAGGGGGAGCTAAGCCAATAGATCCAGACACAGACATATTGATTTACTACAAACACAAACTCCCTGTGGTGGTAATAGTGAAAAACAGCAAATGCCTTTATAAACTATCAATGTGGTGGGATCTTACTACAGAAAAATCCCCTGTCTCCAGTAGGATTCGAAACCAGGACCTCCCGACTACTAATCTTGCGCTCGAACAACTACACCACAGGGGTGCGGTGTTAAAAATGTTTTTCATCGAAATATTTTAACAGGGGAGGGTCGTATTTTAGATAAAGGAAACTGAGGGAATGACACATTTTAGAACAACAGACTAGGGGGAGGGTCACATGTTATGCCACAGACTTGATTCCCTCCTCCCTTGTAATTACTGAAGGCTCCCTTATCTTCTTGTTTTCATGAAAATCGAAAGTCTTTTAGTGTCCTATAGAGTTAACACAGTATCGGTGACCATATTGGATTCCAAAATGGCGATATGACGACTTCGATTTCACAATTTGTACGGTGAAAATATGATTTCTCTCTCGATTTAAACTGAGAATGTGATAGAGTTTTCTTACGCAAAGTACAGCAAATGTTTAATATTTTAATTTCCAAGGCGCAGTCTACGTTTATTCGTATCTGCAAACATTATTCTTTAAACTGACCAAAGTATATTCCATCTCTAGTAGCTACTGGTTGGTGCCTGAACGTGTCATTTTATTTACATAGTATTTCAGACCAC
Source organism: Glandiceps talaboti (assembly GCF_964340395.1). NCBI lineage: Eukaryota > Metazoa > Hemichordata > Enteropneusta > Spengelidae > Glandiceps > Glandiceps talaboti. The sequence goes on from NC_135552.1 coordinate 10,248,423, forward strand.
TATAATTAAAAAAGAGACACAGTATGTGTAAGTGATTCCAAGAGTGTGATTATTTTACACGACAAATAGATCCTGAATTCAATTAATAAATCCCAACACTGTGACAGGTGGAGGTTCTACACGTAGCTACTAATGAATAGACATACTTCGGAACAACACTATACAAGGCCTTCCGTTTCCGCGGGAAATATAATGCCAGAAACCGTCCTGTTATTAGCAAAACGTCTGCTTGTCATGAATACTTTCAAAATTCAGGTCAGGTGGTAATGACTTGAAAAGTCCTACTTTTTTTTAATTTAGAATTTTGATTGCAACATTTAATAAAAATGCTTCTATTTCTGCATTCTGATTAATAATTATAAATTGAAAATCAAAAATTACAAGCACATGCGCTTAAAATACGTACAATCACTAATGGCTACTGCAGGAAGGATAAAAAGTTTATACGTTTGCGCGGTGGGGGGTAATTTTTGCTGGATATAAAAAGATACATGTGGCATGCTACTTATTAATGAAGCATGTTTACCCATCCCTTGCTATTGACAGAATTCAAATGTATATTTTAAGCTTATTCAGATATAATAAATAAACAATTCAATATACATAATTTTGTTATACGTGTATTACAATGTCTACGAACATTTGTTTAATTTTAACTGTGTTAATGTAACCAGAAGGTCATTCTTAAAGTCATTGAAGGCATACATCTAGCATTGTTAAATCAGATGTTTATGTATCTAAGTATTTTCACCCATGTAAAGAAATTTAAAAAAATAAAAATTTAAAACGCTTGCACGTTGCTAATTCTAATCTTGCACTTGGCCGGTTATTCATTATCGTACCACTACTGTCAATTCTGTTCTCAGTTAGGGGATCATTGGAACATTGACAGAGGAGAGAAAAAACTCTGTACGATTGAACCTCACAGCAACCGAGTTCACACAGTCAACTAATTACATGTTAAAGTGAAGTGGTCTTCAGATGCGCATGTCTGAATGGATTGATTTTGTTTGTTGATAAACACAGTGCGTCACATCACGAATACTTTGTAAACTCGTATCCACCAAAGTTCCAACAATTTTGAAACCATTATGTTTAATTTGGCTTATTTGCATGAAGCCAGTTTTCAGTTCGAGAAAAGGTTATTCCGTGAATCATGTACATTTTTGCTCAGAATATTTTTTTAGTTAACTGCTAGGTGTTCGTAGCGTGGGACCCCATGATGCCGCGAATGTGTGAATCTAACGACTGCTGCGCCTTATTTTAGTTTTTCTCTATAAAATCGCGTTGCTTTTTCACCCAGCGCAGAAAACAATTGGTTTTCTTATCCTATACAAAACAAAGTCAGACACCTAAATGATCACCGTAACTGTAAATTTAAAACGGCAAAAATAGAACTTACAATATTAAACTGAAATGTGTCAACAAAATGCTCGTTATACGTCCACCATGATATGAGAAATGTGTTGTGAAATCAAAAACTAATTTGACTGGAGACCTGCATTATACAGAAGGTGTCAGTCGGAATGACAGGTGAGAATAGCGCCAACAGGAAGTTTTGTAATAATCAAGGGACTGTATGCTTTTCTTGTAAGAGTTGATTTGAAAATGGAAAAAATATACTATTAATCCCCCTACATCATTGCTAAGTCACCACTGGGTACTGGCAGAGTTGCAATTATTTATAATAACTTGAAAGCGTTATATTTATACCTGCAGTAATGAAAAAATAAGTTGTACTCGAATGACATGAATGCATCTTAAACCTTCATGAATATAACAAACCTTGGGGAAACACGGTCGCAGAGGTTGTTCGTCACTGGCCGAGTCAGCGGAACCCATGTCTGTAACAAGTTTTTCTTTTAATTTCGAATGACTGAAAAACGGAGTTCGCAAATTGGATAAAGCTACCCTCGCTCGGTTATTATTTCATAATATCTTTAAGGCATACATTAATGTTTGATTTACTTATATACTAGTACCCAGCAAACCGTGACTTTAACACACAAAAGATGCTCCTTTCTGGAGTGTATATATTATTACGTGAAACAATATATCAACAACCCAAGGCATGCGATTCTGCAATCAATTAAAATATCATTTTACTTCCGGACCAAGCCTCTCACAGTCCATTTAACGTTAGTGTTAACCAACTTTGTTTGATACAACTGCGTAGAAACCAGTAGGAAATTGCATATTCTACACCTTATGATAGCAAGATCCAATTCGTTTATACATGTTTTGAATAAATGTTACAGTGTTGCAACTAGAAACAGACGCGGGCGTCGACGTTCAGATGTCTTTACATGAGTTCATTTCATTTAGACAAAATGTTGCAAGAAACTGTATTAATTTCTCAGATCACTACTTTTAGTGGTCTGAGATTAATTCAATCACAAAATGTAGCTTATTGATTTCAGTATGGTTGTATAAAACAGAACCAGTGAACACTAACATGGAATGGGCTATAAATGCTTAAATACTAGTATTTCTCGAATGACCTCAGCTTTGAAGAATTTGTCTTGATTACTTATACACGAAGTATTATTTGTGCCACAGGGCTTCTTTCTTTAATTCCACGTGGACTAAATCTGATCGATTTGAATTATTAACATGCATATCAGAAGATGGGGACCTTGTATCAAATATGACACAGCAGATGTTTGTGTCACCAACATACGGGTACTACATTTAGCTATAGAAAATCCTACTGTAGAACTGCTCTTTGATGTTTCACGCTTATGAAATCCCTTAAACCCAAGAAAGGCGGCCTAAGTTGTAATCATAGAGTGTAGAAGAAGGGAAAACTCAAGAACTTCATTATTTTGGTTTCGAAATGATGTCGACCATGATATGTCAACAGAAGCTGGTACTCGATAACTTGAACTAATAGGGCTGACATTTACGGTACTAGCTACATGAATTTAACTGTAATTCCTAAATTATCATTGCTTCGTAAATATCATGAGGAGTTCATTATATTTGATAAAAAAAAAGAGAATGTGGAAATATTGAATAAATTCGAAATTAGATCATTTATAAATGCAATTATGTATTTTAGTGACGTAACTAATTATGTATTTAGTGACGTCACTATCATGAAAGATTCGATGTCAGTGAATACAGGGTTAATTTAATATTGAAACGCCATAATTATCAGTAACGTGTCTTGAGACAACTCAATGTAAGTCGGGGGTTCTTCCTCTTTTTTTCAAATCCCTATAAATACGTAGGTAATAGAACAATATTTCCATTTCCAGATTTTGATCATGCATTTTGTAGAGTTATACAATATGCATTGCTTTATAAAAATATAACATACACACGTGTAATACATAATCAAGTTGTCATATTCATCACACGATCCGGATTAATTTACCTAGATTTGTATTCATTACAATGCCCGAAGAGTAAAATGATATCCACCTTCTCTGATGTAATATCGTGTGCATCTCGACGACTAGATAGCTGGCAATACCTGATATATATATATATATATATATATATATATATATATATATATATATATATATATATATATATATATATATATATACATATATATATATATATATATAAATTTATATGTATATATATATATATATATATATATATATATATATATATATATATATATATATATATATATATATATATATATATATATATATATATATATAATCAAAGTAAGTTGGTTGGAACTTGAGGTGCTAAGTTGTAACTCCGAGTTTCACGCTCAATGCGTTCATCAGACAACTGTCAGCTACTCGTTGTGTTACTGTATTTATATGTGTAAGGTGTGAAAGAATTTATTGGCAGTTAATTGTGTATTGTTTCTATGCATACAAGGGGTCCTCAGATTTGTCAGGTGATGTTACTTTTGAAGTTCGCTATGCAGAACTTGTTTTCGTGTCGGCACTTATATATATAGTGCATTGAACTTTACAAAAAACGCCCATGCTTACAGTGTCGTCAACTGCTCAAAACGTTGGGGTAAGCAATCCCTAGGTACAGATATTATATCATATTTTAGGAGACAATAAAAAATCATTGAGTTCAAAACTAAACTTCGATTTTTTCATCGCATAAAATCAATATCTTTCAAAAGTAATCGTTTTTTGTTTACTGTCCTAAGCTTTCCGCCGACAAATGAAAATTGACTGTTAAAGATTTCAGTGTCGGTAGTTAATAGACCAGAAAAAGTGCCGGCAAATAAAATTCAATAATTTCACACTTACAAATTCGTAGCTGCCTTAGTGCTTTGTCGAGAACATTCGATTTCCCGAGAGCATTCACCGGTCGTATTGATTCGAACTCGAGATGAGGATTTTCAACAATTTTCAGTATTGTTCATTTTTCTGAAGAGAACTGTTAGATGTGAATACCATCGTCAAAGTACACTCTAAGCTATATAATTTGAATTATGACAAATCCCCGTTAATGTCTATACATACTTGAACACAAATTTAAAATGGCCGGTCGCGGCCAGTCGCGGGTAGACTATTCGCATGGTTTCCTTGACACCGACGTGGGAGTGCATTTTGTGCATTTGCATTTTGTGTCAAAGATATTCCAAGGCAAATTACACAAACTGGTATAGTCAGACATTTCCCATTCCATGTTTTGCATATCCTGATAATGATATTCGCTTTCTCTGAAATATCGAAAAAAAACAGACAGACAGACAGACAGACAGACAGACAGACAGACAGACAGACAGACAGACAGACAGACAGACAGACAGACAGACAGACAGACAGACAGACAGACAGACAGACACCAAATGTTAGTTTTGAAAATGCGAAAAGAAAATATATTTATTCATTTAGACCAGTTAAAGTAGCTAGTAACTGTATTCGACGTTTCAGTCTGTCATGGAAGACCTTACTCGAGAATGTGTTACGTGCAGCTTTGTTGCCATAGCAGCACAGCACGTGTACGTTAACCCATTTCAATTGGACTTGCGAAACACCACTTTCGCATTATATATAACACTGGCGTCTTTCGTAATAAGATATAACATATTATATACACGTTAACATTCTGTGTATTACAAACATAACTGATTATTGAGTATTAAGATACATAACGTATTGAATACCAATACAGTCACAGCCAACCACATCAATGATGTCTTGATGATCAATTTCAATTGAAAGTCTTTGCGCGAAATATCAAGTATAGGGGAAAATATCAATTTTCTATTCTTTTTTTAAATCATGAAACATAGGGAACATGTGTTGACTAGACTCATTTCCTAGTTTGGCATTGGATGTTCACATTGACAGGAAATGGTCATTTCTTGTCTGGCATCATCGCTATATGTGCGAGTCTTACGTCTTTAGTTGAACAGCTGTTTCTTTTCTGGTAATATAATATAACACGACGTCGTTCTTTTTTTTAAAAAGAAAAAAGACAACAAGTCGTGCCGGGGTTTACCTTTCATTTTGATCCAATAATCGAAATGAGGTGAAAGTACGACTATAGCACTAGATGCCGTCCGAAATACCCGTTCTATTGAACTACGTTTTGAATGATTGCCGACAATGTGCACAGTGGAGAAGGTGGTAAAAAGTTTATTCTTCATCCAGCCGTAAGTGCTGTGCGTGACATTAGAACTGACATTTTATGAATATTAATGAGCACTACCATAAATGGCGAAATCAATGACTTCTATAGGAATAAGACTTGGCAGAGACGTCTTGAATTCCGCCTATGAAGTATATAAGTTTATAATAGGGCAATGTTACTTTAGTTTGAGACTGCGCCCCTGACGACGGTTACCCTTTAAATGGGATCAAACATACTTACACCTTTTCTTTGTGCATTTAATCTATTTCTGTTCATTTTTTAAAAATAAAATGAAACATTAAAGTTATAGAAATTTCGGAAATTGGGCAGTTTACGCCATCATGTTGAACTTTATTATGCGCGGCCATTTTAAGAACTTCTGCTGACAGTTAAATCACCCGCGTAGCGTAGTTTGTTTATGTTTTATTCACTCACACAACGAGTACCCAGGGCCAGTGGGCATGTGGTTCAAATATTTTCATGACTGTGTGCAATTGGATTCTGTCGTAAAATGTAAGGATTGACTTGCCATTCTCATCTCTTTCCCCCACAATTCAATTTTTTCACGGATGTAATTAAAAACAACAAGTCGTTAAGAATGAAATGAAGTTGGGCAGAGCATAATGATCCAACATAAATATGTTTGTAATTGGAGCGGGGGTGGGGGAAGTATCCTCGAAACCGTTTGCGAATCCCAAGGTTCTGTGAATGTCGAACACAAGACATGGTAAGTTGACAAGCCGTGGATTGATTAAGGAGTCTACTGACGATAGCATATATATTGTCTTCGGAGACTACTGATTTATTTCCGAAACACGTCTCCCGTATAAGTGATTCAGAAACAATTCTGTGTAAAGTAGAATTTAAAGGTTGCGGTTATATCTGATGAATCATTCGATAATGGTGATGGTAATGGTGACATGAAACTTTGTACTAATTTCCTCACCAATTAGGGCTCTCATTTAGTATCAGAACATTGTATTTGAACAACTGATCACGAATGCTAAAAACGACAAGGGTTATAACTAGAACAGGTGTAATGCATTGGAATGCAGTCAAGGTAATTTCAACTCAACTCATTGATAAACAAGACCTGGGACTGATGTTTAATCTACATCCTGCTCATGCATGTTATTGTCATGGGGCGGTATGACGTCAGAATCAGCCTTCTGAAAATGCACTGTATCTGTGAAAATATCAACTTGATCGGATGTGACCTTTGATCTAATCAATACTTTTTGAAGTGTTTATTAATCAATGACATATTCAGCCGTTCCAGATTGCCTGATCATGAGGTGATCTCTGTTTACAACCAATCAGATTGCAGCAGACGACAGTTCCTTAATTTGCATAAACTGCATAGCCAAGCAGGCTGATTTATTTTAAGCAATTGATATAGCGAGATGGCACGGTGGTGTTGTTTCATGACTCTTTACAAAACAGCGTGAACACAAAAATTCTTAGAGATTGAAGAATATTTTGAATTGTTGATTCATGTTTCGAAAGTTTGTAAAGCATTATAACGTAACAGCTAATCCCTGTGAGGTACGAGGTGCGAGTTACTCGTGCGTGGAACCCCTTACAATGGCCTTGTCAACTTGTCATAAGAAGCAGACAAATTGTGATACATCACATTCGGGCAATATGGTTCAATGCCAACAAGTGCAGCTTTGCAGTGACGTTAGACTTTGATTGCTCAATTATGTATACATGTAACGATACTGACGCTACCCCACACTGTGACGAACGATGAGAGTATTGTAATCCATCAATCCGTGATCACGTTTATTGTACATGTCCACTACATGTGATCATTTAATGGTTTTTTTTACAGGTGATATACTTTTTTTTTATAGACATGACATGACGTAGTAGGGTTTATTATTATTCTTCACAAAGTTTTCACCGGGTTATTCTCGTAAAAGACGCCTACAAATAAATAAAAACTTTGCACAGCACGAAAATACTTGGCTAAGTTCTAGCTTTCAACCTGAGTCCCAGGTTTTCTTACAAATTGTGTTTATTTTTTCTATTCGCAAGCACAGATGAGTCTTCGGGCCAAATTAAAAAAAGTTTTTTGGTTCCGGTTATCCTACCCCACCTAGTTTTTCACGCCGACCTTAAACCTTTTTTTTTTTTACGTATTTGAGAATTTTTTTTATAAAATCGCAAAAAGTCTCGCAAGAAATAGTGGATGCGGAAACTGACATCAACTTAAAAAGACAATATAAAATAGTTCTACCAAACTGTAATGGCTGTACATCTAGTGAGAAGAAACCAATAACACAGAGACGATATGGAAAACAACGAAAAACATACCTACCTGAACTAGACACTCACATATGAAAACAAATTAAAAATAAAATAAAAAAATCTACCTACCCCACCTATTCTAAAATCGAATGTAATCGGATCTACACAATTTTTTTAGGCTTCATAACAAATTTAAAAAAATGTCTTGTGGATCTTGACGGAAACACATATCAGTGATGAAGCTGAAATACTTGACAGATTATCAAAAAGTGAATCGAAGGAACTATATTTAATATATATATATATATATATATATATATATATATATATATATATATATATATATATATATATATATATATATATATATATATATATATATACCTCTGATGATGTCTGATGATCGCACTATGTGTGAAACTCCGAGTTACAACCAATATATAATTATATATATTCAATTATATATATTCTGTTGCATGTCAGTGTACTGTTCACCGGATCTGGTTTGATACAACTACGCAGAAACCAATACGAAACTGCATACTTTATTTAGATAACAAGATCGCAATCTCTTGCTACATTTAGTCTAATATGAAAGAAACCATCTAAACAGACCCAGACAAATGGGCGCCAATGTTTTGACGTCTGCATTTGATGTCTGCATGTTGTCACGTTACTGTATTTCATTTCATATTGACGAAGGACTTGTACTATACGGAGGATTACCATGTATTTAGTTTTTGAAGCGTCCTTGCCAGCAATGGTAGTGAACTCTGGTTTTTCAAAGCAGCGCCCTCAGTGAACGGATGTACGATAGTTACCGATACACAGTGCCATCCACATTTGTCAAAGGAGCCAGCGAGTGTGTGTATATATATATATATGTAAATTTAAAGAGACAACAAAATCAATCCCTCATAAAAAAGAAACAAACGTCAGATCACAACCCCTCCCCCACCCCATCAACACACAGTACAGACACAGTTTGTTACTATAACTTATAAATGTATACTTAGATTTACGTATCAGTGTAACGTTCACTCAGTAATTTTTACAGGGAGCCCATGACCAGTATTATACAGACAAACAAACAAACAAACAAACAAACAAACAAACAAACAAACAAACAAACAAACAAACAAACAAACAAACAAACAACAGGCGCGAGAAGGTACTACCATAAACACAGTACTTGAATAACTTATATAAATTATAGACATTAATAGATGTATATACGTGCCTGATTGCATGTATACTATACTATATTAGAACTAAACGGAAAAAAATTAAACGAAATTCATCAAATTATATATTTACTGCATGGTATACACTCGTCGCCACGCAAGCGGTAACAAGCGGAACTTATTACAAAACGGGAAAGTAAACAAATGAATTGTATAACAGTTGGCACAGCATGTTGGCAGTATGGAGATGTGTAGCACATTTCATCGTTTGACAAGAAGTTCTATGGCATATTTATTTACGTGTATATGAAATGTCGGGGAAACGTGAAATTCATTTGTGAATGTGAGGAGCTATGTACTATCACTTCAGAGTGACTATACCGTTTCAGCACAATGTTTTCATATGCCATACAGCGTTCTTTTTTACGAATTTAATACACAAACAAAGTTACAGTCATTAATAACGAGCGCGCGCGCACACACACACACACACACACACACACACACACATACACACACGCGAATTAAATGTTACATTTTATCTCACTGTGAACACATAGAAATAAACATTTCTGTGTTTGAATCGTCCTTGTTTTATCCAACAGTGATGATTTGTGTTCACAGTCAGATAACATCTGTCGTTTTATACACTTGCCCGCTATCAGTGTCTGTATTTTGTTTGGTGGAATATTTGTAACAAAATACATTAAGACTGTCTATAAGGCTATAGTCACTCTGATTTTGTAGTAAAAGAGGCCATTATAAAACACTGAGTTCTCATCAAACGATGTAACACACGTCTCTATTCTTGCCAACATACTGTCCCAAGCGTTATCAATCATATGTTTTTCCCCTGTTTGCCAAAACTGTTATGCTATGCTACATAATAGAGACAGAGGCACCCAGAGAAAAAGAGAGGGCCATGAAGGGCCGGAAGATATGTTGTCTAGACTTCAAATTGAGAATCGATCACAGTACAAATTATAATCTGCTGAACAGAGTTGTCTCAACGGTCTCATGATCATTTACTAGTGAGTGATGACTTCCACTCACTTCCGTATTTGTAATTGATAGCGACATTATCGCTGATATAAACGAGTTATGGGGTGGGTACGTTGAACTATAAAAAAACACGAACTGCATTTAAATTTCATTTGTTAGTAATTGCAGAAGTAGTAATTGTCTATAATCTTGCATTACCGTGTTTTCTCAACATGTTCACATATCTTATGAACAATGCTACACGATACACCTGAGAAACATATTCTTGCGTAAAAAAATCTGATGTAACATGGGGACGGCTTAACTTCTTTACTTACTTCTAATTCCTTCGTGTCGTGTCGTTTGTTTTCGGTTTTTGTAACGGAACAAACAAAATATCGACAATTATATATAGGAAGACAGTAGGGGTAAATAGAGAAATCGAGCCGTATTCTTACATCACATATTAATCAGATCGCGATAAGAGGAATGTGTTCTGCCGTTGCCGCAAACAGACTAGGCCATTTTACGACGATGTGGCCCGTGTCGCAATGGGACCTGCCTTGGGATTTGAGTTTACGACAATTGAAGTGAAACTGACATCTAAAAGAGTTCCCCAGTCGATCGTTCCACATGTAAGTTTTAGTACATGTTGTCTGATATATAGGCCAATGGACAACCTTTAGTGTCCATCTGAGTATAATCGATAGCTATGAACTTTCCGTGTTAACTTGATACGCTCTGTATATTTTCAACAACCTCTACACAATAAGACAGACACATTCGTGATTTTCTCATACAAACTTAGTCTACTTCGCAACGGTATCAACAGAGGGCGCACTTCATTGAAAGGTGTATTTCTCCTCCCAACACTAGGGGCGTAATATCGCAGGGTGTATACGCCACCTCCTCACTTGTGGGCGCAATTCATTGAAATGGTGGATTCATTCATGACGGTGCAGTAATAAACATGAGAAAAACTGACTGGATACATGAATAAATGATGTTTTTATTTAACTTGTATCATAATACACTGTACAATTGTTTGCTCTACTGGTGCATGGCGTACATATCCTTGGAATTGGGCCGTGACATATACATGGCATCACTTGGTCCATGAACAAGAACTGCACAAATGTGACTACACCATAGTGTGGGATAGGATGGACGGCGACAGTCAACAACAACTGCTCGTTATATCATTTCATTATACGCGTAAATCTTTCATTTATCACTTTAAAAAAAAATTATAATACAGTGCTCAATATGCAGCATTCAGTACAACAAAACCTTTACACTGAGATACAAAGAAACGGTGGATGGAATGTGTAAAAATATGACAAATCAACATTGAAGATATTTGACAAAAACTACAGTGTTTAGAGAATATATGTACACTCTAGATTGAAGAGAAAAAAATACATGTAAATAAATTGATAACCAATGGTCAAATCTATTAACGGATTAGAATTGATATTCCATGTAAGTAATCATGAAGAAGAAATTGAAAAATGTCTGCAAATATCAAATGTAAAATGATCCTTATATTAACATGAACTTTGGTGAAGAAATGTGATCATGAAGATATACATCAGTAAGCCTTATTACTGTACTGACTAAGGCTTTTCTATCTTCCAATTACTATGAACAAATCAAATCTGACAGAGCCATTTGGAATTCTTACCATCAATCAGTTTTACAGAAACATTATACCCCACAGGCTTAGGAGACATTAACACTGCATAGTTAATATCGTTTTGTGATTTCAAGGTCCTCAATTGATGGAGCAAAACCCCGCAATTGTTTCAAATTAACAATTCCACAGTGATTCTATTTCACTGCCCCGCTTGGATTCTTTGAAATGGAATGTGTTCACCTGTTGAGTTAGTATCTTGACCTGATCACTTCTTTCATTATACCTACCTACACATAAAGCCCCAATAACTGTCATCTTATGTTATTTTGTTGCATATTTTAACCTGTTGATAAGTACACCAAACTGGAAACCATTCAATTATGCTAATTAGCTGAATTATCTGTCTACTAGTCATTGATGGTACTGTGTACACTGACTTGATGTCCATGTGTAAACAGCATGAATCAACTAAATTACCTGTCTACTAGTCACTGATAGCACTGTGTACACTGACTTGATGTACATGTGTATACAATGAATAAATACTCTAAAGTTTGTCAAGGATTTCAAAATTTGTGTGGAATGTTGATAGTATTTGACCACGAGACAATCAATCTCACATGCTTCAGCTAAGTACATATACATATTAAGATAAAACAAAATTAGAGAAATTTGTTTTGCAGTTAACGGCTGCAGGGGATTTCATGACATTTCTTCTTCTGTGTAAAGCAGTGAACTGTATTCTGATTTCTTTTACCTTGCTTATTAAAATATATGCATTGATTCCAAACACCAATTATGTTAAGTACATGTATATGAACAAAATAAAAATATTTTCCGATATTTATGAACATATAGTTTTCTCTATTGCGAATTTTAACATTTCCTTGGTAAATATGTTATGATATAGCTATAAATCATTTGTTATTTACATAAAAATAAAATCATGAAAAAACTTTCATATTTTAACCATAACATTGCCCATATATTAAACGTATTATATTGGCACTTTAGTTTGCAGTTGCCATGGTTGCAATGACTGGAGTAAAGAAATATACACAATTTTTAACATCTTGCAACTCATAGTAGATTTCCAAAAAAAAAACTAATAAAAATGACAATATATTCTATATAAACAACAAAATTTACAAACTCAATAATGTAGAAAAATAACCAACTTTCATATATTGATACACGTCTTATTACTACTAACTCACTACAGGATAGAGATACATTACTTTATAACACCTCCAATATTGCACCACAATATAGAATATATCAACAAACCTTCCAAACAAACAGCGCCATCAAGTGTTGTGGACAGTAATCTCAAAAAAACCCAAAAAACTTTTAATATAAGAAAATCATCAAGGTCCATATAACAGCAGAATATGGCTGTTCTTTGTGTCCATATCTCATAAAATTCATTGCGTTTAGATCAGGCCAAATTTGCTATTGTCACATCGCTGAGGGCGCTGTTTATACCATAACTTGCCACCAAAGAGGGCACTGTTTATACTAGAACTCAGCTACTCTGTCACTGTCTCTGTTTTGGAAAGCTCTTTAGCCATGTTTACATTTTCACCTACATGAATACGTTTGCAGCAAATTGAGATAAATACTTTTCTTGCAAATAATGCATCAATTATTATGTAAATTACTATGTACATTGTACTCTTATTATCGTCTGCCTGTGTCTTAATAATCTACTCTAATTAAGGGAAGAAAATATCATTTTCATACAGAGAAAATTTTGACTAATTTCACCTCCCATATAAAGATGACAGTCTAAGTACAATGAAACATAACTAAGTCATGTTTCCATGCCCTTGCTATTTGTACATGAATATTATTTACATGTTGTAACTGCAATTTCAGATTTGGCAACATCACAAATGCCAATTACTGTCCACAATCACATACAAAATTCATTTAGTTTGAACATGTGATGATGAGTTAAGGTGGCCACAGAGATGTAAGAAGCCATGATAAAATTGTTTTGTAAATTAAAAAAAATCCAAAATAAATACCAAATCCTCCTCATCCATACAGCCACTTTAAAGAATAGAAAGTTAGATTATGTGAATATCTATGAAGTAACACAGTAGTTATAGAATGAAGTACTGTTGTCATATGTTTCGAAGGCATCAGAGATTTTCATCAACACTGTAAAATTCTCAGTGCCTGTAAAATCATTTTACCACACACTAGAGAGTCACAATAGACCATTAAGTTTAACTCAAGCTTATGCATGCCTAGAGTGATGCAAGTGTAGTGCAAGGATCAGAAACCATGGTGTGGACCATAGAAATCAAAATATCACAGTTTGTATGGTGTGTCCTGATGGTAAAATTCTCTATCAGGTAACGAGAATTGTTCATCTACCTATGATGTGGAGCCGTAAGCTCTTTGAAATCTGTTGTTTTGATGAGATATACTTACTTAAAGGTCCATGTCAGATTAGGATTAAAAACAGTTGACTGGTAGAGATGTAGAAAACCTGGGTCATCAACAAAAGAATAATCCTATGTAATCTTATGGCTACACTGATAAAACAGTACAAATGCAAGAACCTGGGATTGAATCATGGGCCTTTAAAGTCACATACAATAATTAAGAGTTTCTGGAGTTGTAAATCATTTCCATTGAGTTTCCAAGTTCAACATTTTGTGGACTGAGTATTTCATAAATTTTATGTTCTACAACTTTCCAGGAGGTAAACTGATTTAAAGGCCAGGGTTTCAATCCCAGGTTCTAACATTAGTGCTATCTTCTCAGTTGAGCCATAAAGCTTACATAAAATCATTCTTTTGTCCGTGAAAAACTTTTTCTATAGCTCTGAAGGAGAATCTTTTTTTTTCACATACAGATTTTAATCCTTATCTGAAGTGGGCATTTAGGAGATTCTGTGACTGGCTTGAACTTGGAAGACTTCAAACAATTTTCTAGGAGGGTATGGCCCCCCTGCCATTGTCTAGTTGACTGTATGGCCTCTGCAACTGTCTACTTGAGTGTGAAATCTTTGATTACGTTGTACACCATGCACCATCTAGTTCCATCTGAAATCCCAGATGTCGTAGGAAACACTGGTCTGTGTGTCTGTTTTGATATCCATATTGGGGTTAATCACTCTCAGATACTGTAAATTACGAATGCCTTTACAACCAAACAGATGTAGACTCCATAGCCTGCAATAAATATCAACAAAAATGAGAATCATCACAAACCTAAGTGGTTCATACTCATTTCTTGAATCCAACACCAATAAAGTGAATGAACACCGTAAACATCAAAGTTGAAATGAATAATTAAATATAAAAAAAATTCTTTTCATTTTTAGTATTTTTTCCAAATATTAAGATTTGCTAAATAATCTTCATGACATTTTTATAATGAGGTGAAACAAATTAATTCAAATTTCTGTTTCAATTGAGTTGCAAAACAAATTTCTTTTCAGTACATAGGATTTCAAATGTAAAGAAAGCTATACACACAGTTAGGAAACATTACACTATATCTGAAAATTTGCCAGAATATGGAGAATATTTTAGAAAATTAGCCAATGAGTTTCTGTGTTTCTTTTTATTGTGCTATTGTTTATCACAACAAATAGTATAGATCTTTGAACTATAGGCTAAAATAACTCTCATAGGTTTCATATATTTTTATTTTTGAGACCATTATTGGATTATTTTGTATTTACTTCATATAAATTGCATGAGTAGGGTGACTGTTTGAAGGTTGAAAGTGAACACAACACCGTACCCGAACTCATCAATTACATCCTGCTGTATGACATATATCAAATAAATTCAAAATACATTGAAAACTGCTAATATGGAGATAAATTAATCATAAAAAAAACAGATGAAATAAAAAATAAATGTATATTTAAGATCTTAAATTTAAATTATCAATTTATTATTATTATTATTATAAAATTAAAGAGATGAAATAAAAACTAAATGCATATTAAGATCTGAAATTTAAAGTATCAATTAATAGTAACTGTATAGTAGTGATATTTGATAGAAACAGAGATGCAATTTCATTACTATCTTTGTGTTTACATAGCAACAAATATGTATGTTTATCATTTCTATGATTGTGGCTGTTTTTCTTTCGGCATACGGAAGAACATGGATACCAGAGAACAGGATGACAAGGCAAGCAAAGCAGCAAAGACAGACTTTGACTACATCACAGAACATTTCTAAAAGATCACAGATGATACACACATTGACAGTGTACAGATCAGAAACTTTACATGCAGTTTGTCTACATATCAGTCACAAGAATTCTAATTATTCAAGTTTTCTTGAGGATTTCCAGTCACATCACTCATAGAATTTAATGAGTGTTTATGAATATATTGAAGGAGAACAACTTTTCATGAACTGGTTTGAACCAGTCTAAACCAGTTCATGCTTTTGGAAAAATCCTGACAGTTAAATGAAACTGGTTTGTACTGGATTGATCTGATTCAATTTGGCACACAGTAGAAACATTGAAATGTGTTTGAACCAATCACAACTGGTATTTTGAACCAGTCTAAACCAGTTCATACTTTTGGAATACTCTGACATATAATTAAACTAGTTTGAACTGGATTGATATAGTTGAAACTCATACATATAAAAAACTGATATAAAAGGGATGCAGAAAATAAATAAAAAAAAAAAAATACATAGTGGAAAGCATTGAAACTTGTTTGAACTAGTCAGAACCAGTTTGAACCAGTAACAACTGGTATTTACAAAAAAAAATAACTGAATCACATCATTAGAAATCTTATGACTGACTGTGATAGATTACTTGTCACCCTTTGCACCACAGCAAACTAAAAAGCAAACACATATAATTGAAAGCACATCTACATAAGTATTGAGAAATTCATTTTCTGAATTTATAACCTTAGTTCTCCATCAGGTGAATCAATCAAATATGAAAAACTTGAACTCAGATCTCATGCTGCTGAGTCGACGCAAACCACGCACACCATACAGGTGAACAACACGTAACCTAGATGTTGTCATGAAATGATTATATGGAAGGGAAAAGGTAAAACAAGTTAGGGGGTTAGACACTCTCTAGGTGGATAGTAATTACAAGGCAGTCACACTCATAGGAAGGCAATGGTAGATTTTAGGTGCAATTTGCAAAATTTTGCATAGACAACAGATCTTTCGTATCAACAGCGCCCCCTAGTGGTGGAACTGGGTAGTGACAAAAAATCTTGTTGGATGTTAATCAGGGCAATTTGTATTCTTTCTTTCATTTTATGACCCAGGAACAAAAATCAGTTATTCTCATCACATCACAAAATGAATGCCATTCAAGTTGTGAAAGAGAAACAATCGTCAGAAAATCATACTACAAAATTATATCACTAGGGGGCGCTGTTGATATGAAAGGTCAAATGTTGTGCTGTCAATAGCATTCATGTCAATGCCAGGCTGCTGGTGGTGAATCATGCTGAGATGTAAGCTGTATGGACAAAAAAAAGATTATCACAACTGACAACTGTTAATATTGACTGTGCATCAATTATATCAAATCTATGATTTATATTTCAATTTGTACTGTGCGACGTCTTCAGGACGTGATTGACTGACATTCATGATGCTAGGTGCTATACATGTATGAGGTGTATGTAAACTTCAATGACTTGTTTTACTGTGCAAAGTGCATTTACAAGACTAACTGTGATCAGCTGATAACTAACGTAACACAAATGTTGCGTAAAAAGTGATCTACCATTGGCAGTAAATATATACAGGTGCTGTGTGCTATATACTATACTGTGTATAAGTAAACGTATCCCTAGCCCCCAGTAGCTATATAATATAACTGCTATTTTTCCAAAAAAATGTGTTCTATTTTTTTTTTAATTCAGTTATTGTACTTGCTGAAGCATCTTTGGTCATTTAGTAATCAAGCCATATCAGAGTCCAACAATTTGTTGACAAACGATCTAATGGTTAGGATATTTATTGATACTGTTTACACATGGATATCAATTCAGTGTACACAGTATTATCAACAAACAGACAAGATGATATTTAACTCATCACATGGATTGAGTCATTTCCAGTGAAGTTTTTGTGTATTTGTCAACATCTAAACATTATAGAAAAGCAGTGAAATGTTACAGCTACTGCACTGGGGGCTTTCAACATGCAATATGACAGAGTATGGCATTATAGATTACAGTAATCGTTATGATTTGCATAGAGAGATTTAGTAGAAATACATCCAACTTTTTAGAACCCCAACTTTGACAGCATGTCAGGACAACACAACAAACAGATATCTGGATTGTAAACATTACATCACATGCATTTGAATAACAAATCACGTTGTAAAAAATCTCTCTCCCACATTGAATAAAAAAAAAAAATGAATAAAAAATACTGACATTCTGACTCATATTGCATATCTTTACATGAATAGTGACTGTGGTGTTTTAATGGTGTAAGTATAAACATAGACATGTCACACATAATAATGTAACACATAAACATTAATGTGCATGTGCTAACATATGATGAATATAAACATGACAATATACACAAGTAACAAGTACCCCAGGACATGGCTGAACAGTATGATTAGTTTCAAAATTGTACAACCAATTCTTTTAATGTATTTTTTATCTGTATTGTATGAATTTGTGGTGTAAAATGGGGGAATTTTCAGTAAAATAAATCAAAATTTTATAACTACAGATTGATGAACTAAGAACAGCAGTTGGTTTGATAAATATTGGTATAACCACAGTAGATTTGTTTGGGCTCACCATAAATTGACTTTTAACTGCAAAATTTATTTTGCTGTTATCTTAACATAGCTTTTTTTGAAATGTCTTTTATATTAATTTGT
Source organism: Glandiceps talaboti (assembly GCF_964340395.1). Taxonomy (NCBI): domain Eukaryota; kingdom Metazoa; phylum Hemichordata; class Enteropneusta; family Spengelidae; genus Glandiceps; species Glandiceps talaboti. The sequence goes on from NC_135552.1 coordinate 10,266,930, forward strand.
TCCATGTGAAATACTGCCCTCTATGTATGTTTTGGAAAATGGAAGAGAAGTCACATTCTTTGAAATAGCGCCCTCTAGAAGTGGCCTATGGTTGGGAAAGGGAATGTCACACCATTTGTAGAAGAGAAGTCAATCCTTTCAAATACTGCCCTCTACAGGTGTGGCACACGAATACAACACTGACACACAACACTGAATAAAGACTGTTCAGTGACAGAACATCAAATCACTCAAACAACAAAAATATAAGACACACGAAACTTACTTTCTACAGTTCTTGGCTAACTTGATGACGCTAGCCTCGGTAATGTCTGAACAAAAACTCAGCCTTAATGACTCCAAGTATTTGTTCATGTAGCTAGCAATGGTTGTTACACTGTAACATTATGTTTGTAAGACAATGAAGAAATTTAAAAAAAAATACAATAATATCAATATCAACAGAAGAAAATCATGTAAATTGTAGTTCTGGTGTGTCATATTTGAAAACACATTATGCATATATGTGAAGTATTTGCTGTGTAGGTAAAGTTGCTAGTCATGTCTTTGACTGGACAAAATTATCAAGAATTTAATATACAATTCACATAATATTTATAAGAAAAACAGCAGGATAGTATAAGATTGTGTAAGCTATACATGTAGGTAACACTTGCATAAACCAAGTCTGTCAGTGACGGCTCTCAAAAATTACATATTACATACAATACATGAATGAACTGACACACAAATAATTTAACAGATTTTGAGAATATAGACAAGTATTACAAGATATAAATACACTTACAGAAACAGAGTAAAAAGTGTTGACAGATGGATAGACAGACATGAACAGAATGACAAATGGACACTTGATAGATACAGAGAGACAGATACAAATGTAAATATAAGCATACAGAAACACAGTCAAACCATAGACCCTATTATGGTCAAACACTGTAAAGATGAACAGAGACCGACAGATGGACAGACAGACAGACAGACAGACAGACAGACAGACAGACAGACAGACAGACAGAATAGATGACAGAGACAGTAACATAGACAATAAAACAGACAGAAAGCCAGAATAGATTACAGACAGACAGACAGACAGACAGACAGACAGACAGACAGACAGACAGACAGACAGACAGACAGACAGACAGACAGACAGAAACATGGACAGAAAGCCAGAATAGATGACAAAATAGATAACAGACAGAAACACAGAAAGAAAGCCAGATTACATAAAAAGACAGACAGAACAATTCAGATAAACAGAACAGCTGGACAATGTAGAAGTATAAAAATCTGAGATAGATCTACATAACATTGATATTATACAGTACCTTTTATGGTTGATATTAGTTGAACTAATGTCTAAGTTTGCTAGTTCAGGACAACTCATAGCAATGGATCTAACACCAGTATTACTAATCTTTTTACAGCCACTCACATCCAGGGATCTAGAAGATGGCAAAGACAAGTGAATTATGAGCAATGAACCTGTTTTCAATTCAAAGTCGCATCACGTACCTCCCCATACAATGTCATGTATTTTATACGTGCAAATTAAGGGATGTAAACATGCTATTCAAGGCATGGTTGTGATCTGATTTCCAAACGTTTATTTCAAGTGGGTATATCTCTCCAAAATCATTAAATTATATGCAGCATTGCTTTTAAAAAGTGTGTAGGTTTTATTAGATTTATCTTTATGTGTGACTTGACTTCACGAACCACTGTAAAATGCTTAGTGTCCCTAAGTGATCTCTTACCTTATAGTTGGTAAGTAAGTAGCAATTTCAACCAATGCATTGTCTGTGATTAGAGGGCAGTTAGCTAGAACCAAACTTTGCAGTCTTGGACAGTTCCTCACAATCTTCCGCACACAGTTATCTTTGATCTGAAATACAGAAATAAAGTGATTGTTATTACAAGATTGAGGACAGTCAGTTTTCTGCTACATACTGTGACAAATATCTGTTCAATAACAGTTTTGTAAATTACATTTTGTGTAAGAATTTTGGCACCTTACGGAATATATCCTTGGGCCCCTCAATGAGGCTTAGCAAACCCCTGTAAGATAATGGTCAGGTCTAGCTCACAGCAAAGTTTCAGCCAATATGGTAGTCAGGTTATTAGAAAGACAAAAGAATGTACAGTTTGGCCACTAGGTGTGCTGTTCGGTAGCAGCATTTGCACCAGAAGTGGAGGCCAAGATGTTTGAATTTAGAAAGTCAAACCGGTACATGTATTCTTTCTGAGTAAAAAATTTTGTACACAAATTAGGCAAATGAGACATATGAGTGAGTTACTAAAAATGTTTGTGAATGTCTTACCTGTTTACAGCCACGAAGGTCAAGGTGTTCAATTTGTTTTAAGTGAGTTGATAACTGAGACATGCATTCATCTGTTACCTGTCAAGGAATAAAATAAACAATGTTATCAATTACATGTATATTTGTATGCTGTCAGTGTAGTGTAGTTTAGTGGAATGGAGTGTAGTGTGGTGTGGTGTGGTGTGGTGTGGTGTGGTGTAGAGTGGTGTAGTGTAGTGTGGTGTGGTGTGGTGTGGTGTGGTGTGGTGTGGTGTAGAGTGGTGTAGTGTAGTGTGGTGTGGTGTGGTGTGGTGTGGTGTGGTGTGGTGCAGTGTCTTGTGGTGTGGTGTGGTGTGGGGTGGTGTTGTGTGGAGCGGCGTATCATAGTGTAGTGTAGTGTGGTGTGTAGTGTGGTGTGGTGTGGTGTAGAGTAGTGTAATACAGTAGCATACGTGTAGTGTAGTGTAGTGTAGTGTAGTGTAGTGTAGTGTAGTGTAGTGTAGTATAGGGTAGTGTAGTCGACTGCACTGTACTGCACTACAATATCCAAGTGTACTGTACTGTACTGTACTGTACTGTACTGTACTGTACTGTACTATATTGCAATGTAGAGACTTCCTATAAACTCACCTTGTATAACTGTCCAATATTGAGACTACATAGATTCTTACAATAGCTGCCCATAATCAGTACAGCGTCTGCAGTCAAATTGAAGCAACCAAACATTTCCAGTACTTGTAGACTTGTGAATAGAAGAAAAGAATACATTAATCAAACTGTTCATTTACATGGCATAATATCTTCACTTGATTTGACATTGATAGTGTGCACACAGTGTGTTGTCAGTGACAGTTGTATGTACAATTATACTGTTAGTATTTACTAAAAGCAATGTATAGCCACTTTTCTGGTATACCACAGAAATAAAACACTTGTTCAGTTGTTCTGTATATTTATCAACGTGGAAATGTACACGTGTTAGGGATTCTTAGAAAGGATAATTATATTTATATAAACTCATAGGAGGGCATTTTTCTGTAATGTAATGTACATTAATATGGACTGTCTTACAAAGACAGTTATATGCTGTATATACATCTTCTTTCCAACAGAGTGTGTGCCACAATCAACCACGGTCATTCTAGGAATTGTGGTTTTTGTGTTTCTGTACAGCTGAAATTTGCCCATCGGTAGTACATCTACAGAGCAATTAACTGCTACACTTATTTAGTAGCTGCTGTATAGACACTTATGTATGAAGAACAAAGTATTAATGGTGTACATTCCAAATCTAAGCATTTTTTACCTGTTGGCATGTTTATTCACCATGGCATATAAAGCTTCATCTGTTAATGCTTGGCATCCATTCAGGCAAACAGCCTCCAATCTACAACAAATGAAAATCATGTGTTTATACATTCGTTTCATTTGGATGATTTTCAACAGGCTAGAGTTCTCCTCAACTTTTTTTATTTACATGATATTTAAGATGAAGAACGTGTAATATATGCTAGTGATGTATTCTGCTAGGGCAAAAAAATAAACCGACACAAACTTGAGAGCACATTCATAAAAAGTACTTATCTACATAAATTATGTATATTATACATGCACCCTACTAATCCCCATCCCCAACTCCCAACCCCCATTCATTACCACCACCTCACACACACACACACACACACACACACACACACACACACACACACACACACACACACACACACACACACACACACACACACACACACACACACACACACACACACACACACATACATACATACATACATACACACGTGGCACATGGAACATGGACATTCACTACTGAGGGAAAATTGTCAAAAAACTGTCAACATTAAAACAAATGAGATTTGAAAGTTCTTCCCCTACCTGTTTGAACTGTCTGCTATTGCTACTACAGCATTGTCAGTCACATTGCACCAACTTGCATCAATAACAGCTAACTCAGGACATCTAGTAGCATGGAGTAGTATTGAATCACCAACTAACTCACCCTGACTACAACCGCTGATGTTTAGTTCCTTCAACAAAACATACTCAGTGTTAAGACATACAAAGCCCACTAATTCTATATCATGGTCATATTTTAATTAAAAGAACCTCTTAACAACGCTCAGTAAAAAAAAAAACCAGTGCACCAATAGACAAGCACAAACCCTGGTCTATAATTTCAAACAGAATGTTGAACAGTGAATATAAGGTGCTTTTCTTACCAAAGACATGTGCTTTTTGTAAACCATGCATGATATTTTGGTCAACATCTTGAGTCAGAGATCAGCAGAGCTGTAACTGGCAACTGAACACAGGCATGGTGAAAGGATTTGTGTATGCAAAGTGATCCAAGCCAATGCCTGTAGACAGCCAAGAATTCTACAAAAAACCCAAATTTAAGTGTACTTCCATGTGAATACTTAACTTCAATTATTCTTACCTCTAGACTTGAACTGCAAGCTCTAAATAAACTTCTAAGTCCAGAGCTAGTGATCCGAGCACCTCGACATTGCACTAAGGATAAAGTGGTTGGACATTTCTTTCCAATTTCTTCTAACCACTCATCATGTAATGTTTTCTTTTCAAGACTAATATGTCTCCCTGTTCACATCAAAATAAAAAAATGAAATTTTTTCATTAAATCTGACATACTGTCCTATTAAGGATGAGATGCAGTTCTGTTGGCGTATATTTTCCACTCAATTTTTTCACAGTAAAGACAAGATCAATACACTAAGTGTTACCTGGTGACATTTTGGGGTCATCTCGTCATGTTTTGCCTCCCAGAAATGTTTAAAAAGAACATTTTGCTACCAGTTGTAATTTAACTTTAAACAAACTATCGCAAACATTTTTCAATTTTCTACAGTACTGGAAACTTTGGAATCTCAACTAAAATTTGTGTTCTTCCTTGCTGTTTCTTGTTCTAATAGCATCCTAATACTGTAAAGGATCAAGTAGGGTTGTAATTTAAATGAGTTTAAAGGGGCACATATAGCCGCACAAGCTGAGTTTGTATTTGGTCTTAGTTTTGGCTGCATGTTTAAAAGGTACTCACAGTATTCTACTTACTGAAGTACACTTAGCCACCACTTACTACTGATTGAACTCAAACCTAGTATTCAGTTACAACTCATGAACGATCCGATGATGTAATTTATCATACGTATCAAAAATTATTCAGAAATTCCTACTATGCAATCAGCTTTTCTAACAATGCCAGAAGACAACTGTAATGTCAATAGAATTGAAGGCATTCATGAACATTAACATTATACAGGAATGTGATTTTATGTTTGTATTTCACTTGTGTAAAAAGCTTATAAAGTCAGCTTGTGCCACTTTAAGTACGTTCATGAAACATAATTTAACCAACTTACATAACGAGTCATCTCTAGCTATCCTGTCAAACAGATGACAGACAAGAGCACATCTTGCTAAGTCTCTGTGATTCAGAAATGCAAATATCTTCAAGAGAATCTCATCTGGCAGAAGCTGCCAGATAGACAAACTTCTTCCCTCCCTTGGACTCTGAAAAGATAAAGAATGGAAAAAATTCATATTCTCTTTATCATACATCTTGGAATGGTTGATGCAGTACAGCTGAATACCTCCTTTCTGATGTGCTAGCCTGGTATTACCACTGGGCTGACAAAGGTTACTACCTCTTCCAGTTGTTATTACATGCTGACGAGAGATTTTAATGCCAGCCTGATGTTCAGACTCGAATAGCCTGGTGTTAACATTGGACTGGTGTGGGCATTAACTCTCCAGTAGCTAACACATACTGATGAGGTTTTCATGCCCGCCTCAGAACAGCCTGGTGTTAACATTGGACTGGTGTGGGCATTAAATCTCCAGTAGCTAACACATGCTTGTGAGATGTTAGTGCCACTATTAAAGTAGTACAACACAATGCTAGTCAAGTTAAAAAGTGATACTAGAACTACTGTAATTACCATTTAACTCCAGATCAGACTCTTGTTCCTTAGCATCATTGATAGAGAATACAGGAATATTTCTAAACATCACAACCAATATCATCATGAGTAATAAAATACACTACATCATAGGAGGTACTATTCATTTACATTCACAGGAATTTTTTCCTCATTTTTGTCAATTTTTTCATAAATTCACTAATACATAATTAAAGTTCATGTTTACATTTGTAACATTTAGGTACATTATACAATACACATGTAGTTTTTAATACATAGAATGCATCCAGTGAGGGACACACAGTTTCAATTGAAAAACATCGAGACTATAAACTGAATTGGAAGTCTACCAATCATCCCAGTCATCCTCATCCAACACACTGCCACACATAAATCTCATAACTCCAATCTCAATTAATAGGGCTATACATTTGACCATAAAATAGAATTTCTTACTGTACTCACCTCTAGGAGAAGTTTTAAAGTGAGTGGTGGAACACTGCTTGGGCCATGACTATTCAACGGTCTGGTAGTGCTATCTGTAAGACAAGAAACCAGTTTCAAATTGAAAATAGAAGAAATCTGGAAATCTCCAGGTATCCCAAATTTCTTGCTTTACTTAATCCTGTCTCTACTGGGGGGTGGGGTGGGGTGGGGATGGGGGTGGGACTGGAGTAATTGTTTGGACATAAACAAATTACAAATAGAGAAAAAGAGGATGAACCACAGAAAGGAAAATGTTGTCATTATTAAACATGAATTTTGAAAACCATGTTGTATTATAAATGGGCAAAATCAGTCTTCAGGAAACAATTGTAGGCTGAAAAAATTACAGAATTTTCTCCTAAAGAAAATGTGCAGATTTTCAGTCTTGGCTACGAATGGTAAGGTTAATACTGAAATTCCTAAATAGTTGAAAAATCAACATACCTGACAGCTGTGCGGGATTTACTTGGAAAAATTTATCTTCCTGACTTCTTCCACCTCTCTGACCTGTAGCCGACTTTGATCTTTGAGGGCCATCAGTACCAAAGTCACCTTCATTTTTGTGTCTTGTACTTGCAGACTTTGGTCTCTGTCTCTGTGTATCATTATCATTGTTATTATTATTTGAGGAGGAATAATTAGTGCTCTGTCTGTTGGCAGATTTGGTTTTGGTTTTATTTCTTGCAGTGTTACTACTTGTTGCAGTACCTACTGACTTCTTAGCACTGAGTGGTCTTGGTTGTGGAGACAATTTTCTTGTTGTACATGTATCAACACTTGCCCAGGTACTGAGCTCATTCTTGTTATAAGTATCCCAGGCAGTACTGGACCTTGACCAATGTCTCTGGTATGGTCCCTCTTCAACATATTGCCGAGTTTTGCTTTTACTACCAGAAGATGAAGGTCTAGTTTGAGTTTTCTCACTGACTGATCTCTGAGGACCAGCACTACTTGGTCTTGGCTGGCTTGTTGTAACGGGAGCCAAGAGTACCCCAGGTTTGACTCTGGGATCTTTCAGGAATATTTCAAAGAGAGGATGCGGGGCATCATCTGGAACATCACTAGAATCTTCTACAACACTAACATCATTCTCATGCTCTGGTGGACTCTCGGATTCTACACCAGGAGTGTCTTGACTAGTTCCCTGACTTCCATCAGAAATGTCATCAAATATCTCTCGTCCCTGTTTAGGATTCCCCTTCCCTAGTGAAGGTTTGTCAGGCTGTGTTCCTTCCAACTGTCTCTGCCTCTCAAGGTGAAGTAGGTATTGCTCATATGCGGTCAGTTGTCTTTCTACCACTTGCTTCTCTTCTTGGGTCAAATCATTTTCCTTTACACTCTTTGAACTCTCATCTGGATCTGGTGAACTATTGTCGATAAAAACTTTCTGAACTGTGTGGTCAGGATCTTTTCTATCAACTTCAATAGACATTGCATGCATGTCATTTGCCTTTAATAGTTTTGGATCGCTGCTCTTCATATCCTTTTGAACATTTGGTGGAGACGGTAAACTATCCTGGGGACTTGGCTTGTCTTCTGGGATGTCTTCATTTTTGGGTTTCTCTTTTTCTGTAGCGTAGTTACTGGCGATGGCTCTGACAACATCTGGATGTGGTTCTGATTGTACTCCTATTAGTACACATCCACATTCTAAACACCATGTGATGTGTTCTCGGTTTATTGCATCACACTGTGGACACATTTTAATCATCTGAACTCTACTATCAGCTGCTTTGCTAAACTCTGGACTCTTGCTCTCATCAAGCAAGTGTTCCAGACCTAATTCTGCAAGCTTCTTCTCGACATCAGAGAAACTCTTCTCCAGTACCTTATAAGTCTCAGCATTACGCTTTCTCTTATCCACATCTCTACCTGACTGGAGTCCTTTACTGTTTGCTTTGAGAATGGTCTCACCTCTGTCAAATGGTCTCATCACTTGTGTTTCTCTCATTTCAGGTGTTGCACTTTCCATTTTTCCTTCTGAATGCTGTAGATCAATGCCAGTCAAAAAATCACTAACTGACACCCCAGAACGGCCTGTGGGTTGCCTCTTTGGTTTGTGATCGGACGAATCTTGGAAGAAGTCTGTTCTTGGAGATTCAGAAGTGGGATTAGGCGGCATTTGTTTAAGGAATACATTATGAGTCATTGGATTTGCATGGGTTTGTATCCAATCATCGTACATTTCATTCATCAGATCATGACTGCTTAGCTTCTGTTGTTTAACCCTCTCAGTGGACTTTGAATGACTACCGCCCTCTGTAGGTGACGATCTGTGAGTACTTAAGTCCAAATCCTCCAAAACTGTCTTTGGAGAAAACACAGACTTTGTAACTTTCTTGCTGCTCTGTACATCATAAAAACTTGGATTCCTTGCCTCCTTACTTTGTTTGCCTATTCCATGACCAAACTTGGTTGTTAAATTTGTGCTCTTCTGCAGTGGGAAAATTTCTGATTCAACTAACTCACTCGCACCAGATGCATTACTGTCCATAGATAACCTCAAAGTAAACTCACTCTTCATAACTCTTTCCTTAGGTCTGCTCAACTTGTTCTTTGAATATCCAGGTACCCCAAGAGAATTAGTTTGCCCAACAAGTTGTTTGTGTCCAGACTTTTTAGGTTTTTTCTCTTCTTTGAAGTCTAAAAATTCAATATGATCACTTTCTTCTGAAGAGGAGGAGGGCTCAAGATTCAGATTTGGGACACCTTCAGGTTTCTTTGGAGTTTGCAGTCTTGGTGTTATTCCTATACCATTGTTAAAAACATTCATTTTCTTTCCCTCGCCTTCATCTTTATCAGAAGATTGGTTAGATTTTGGTGTTGGTATATTGGATTTTATCTGTTTCAAGGGTGAAATTGGACGGATGTCTGGACGGTGAGTTTCCAATTCTAAATCGCTCTGACTCTGATCCCCAACGGTTTCTTTATGGAAGTTCCACTCATTCCTAACATGATGTATTCCATGATCTGTTCTGTCTACTGCATCTGAATCAGAACTTGTTTCATTGAAATCCAACCCTAAATTAGTTGGTTTATGATTTCTCTGTGGAATGTCTGGCAGCTGCCTCTCAGTCCCACTTCTTGAAACATCAGTCAAAAAAAAGGTCTCTTGTGCATTAGCTGTGGTATCATAATTTCTGGTAAGAGGTGGATCTCTTTTCATCAATGATGTTTTTAAGTTTGTCATTTCATTGTTCAATCTCTCTTCTTTGCTTTCTCTGAATAAGTCATCATATAAACCAAGGGTTTCCAATTCCTTTGAAGAGACTTTTGGGCTGCCAACTTTCGATTTATTCTCAGCCAACTTATTTTTCTTATCTTTAACAACATTCTTAACAGATGTTTCCCCTGGTCGTTCTCTGAGAGTTCTCTCTTCCCATATATTCTGTTTCTTAGGAATAAAACTATCATCCCGTTTCTTTCCAACCCTTGGTGATACACGATTCCTTTCTCTGGGTGAAACTGACAGCCCTACACTGGAATTCTCAAGATGGTTTAGCTGCCTCTCAAAGTTCATTTCAACTCCTGGCGATGTGGGAAATTTGTTGACAATCTTGTGTTTACCTTCCTCTTTTGGAATATTGGTTTGTTGAAGTCTACCCATCTCTTGAAGATATTTGCGAAGTCCTTCGTCACCCTCTTTTAGAGCTTCCTGTAATCCTTTGAGATCTATAACAGGTTCTACACAATATTCAAATGCAGTGTCCCCTGTGTTCTCATTTGACTTTGTACCTTGGACTGAAAAGTTTGGGGTGCTGAGACTTTCTCTTTGAAGCTGTACCCTTTCACCATACAAATGGGTAACATCACTTACTTGTTCAAAACCATCTCTCTTAACATTATTGCCAATTGTGGCACTTTCTCTGCTAGCATGTGTAGCTCCTGACAAAATCTTTTGTGGAGGATCAACATTTTTGTTGTTAGCTCTTATTAATTCTGCTTGAATGTTCCCATTACCCTGTATAGGTATATCATTTTTAATGTCTCTGCTAGGGACTTCTTTCCTTGGCGTTTTCTTTCTTGGAGTCTTCTTCCCTTGCTGTCTGACTGGTTCAGTCGTTGTAGTAGGTGGACTTTTTTTATCATAATAAGCAAGTCTCTTGGATCTAAGGTCTTTCAGTTGTGTAGTTCTAGGAGTGTCATCAGTAGATAATCCTGAGTCAGGCACAGTGAGAAGTGTGTTATTCCCAGATGAATTGGACTTACTTGATGTGAAAACTCCATTCACTTTTCCATTTTGTTGCACTTTGTTTCTTATACCTATTACATCCACACCAACTTTTGGACCCATTGACTGTTCTATACTAGTATTCACTTGTTTGTAATCATTAGCACTGCCAGCAGAACTATGACTACTTGTCCTCACTCGGCTATTATTCAACACTTCTGTCTTCTCAACTCTATAAGTAGATCCGCCATTAGGGTGCTGACTAGACTTCTGATTACCTTCAAGATGTTCTTGTCTGAGAATGGCACTTCTTGACCTTAGGGTATCAAGGTCAAAGTCAACACTGCCATGGTCTCCATTCTGGCCAGGGTAGGAGCTTAACAGATGACAAAAAGAGAAATAAGTAAAGCTTTTAAAGTAAGTCAAAACAAGTTTAATGACATGACAACAAAATTAAAGCTAAACTTGCAGTTCCTGACTTCTTTTCTATTTTTTTTGCAAAAGTAAAAAACAGTCACTATATACTTTAGATGGGCATGGAAAAAAAAAGTCAACGTGATATTATTTACCTGTCATGTTCTTCCAAATCTTGTAGTAATCTTTCTCTGTCTGCCTTCACACTCTTCCACATAGATGCCCGTAAGTCAGTCATATAGACTGAAGCAAGGTCTCTGGCTTCGCTATCACTGATATCAGACATTGTGGTGGTGGATTTTCAAAATCAACTGTCCAGAAATGTACTGCAAATTATAAATAGCAAAAATTATAGCACAGTAGGTTGCAGATGTATTGAATATGTCTGTGAATGCAAAAGTGACATACATGTACAAAACTTCACATACAATGTATATAATAGTCTGTAAGGTATGCCGTGTCGGGGTGCCCTCACACATCGCCCAACCCTTCCCAGAGAGGTGAGAGGAGGAATGTCCCGACGTATCTTACACTCTAATGTAGATACAGTAGTCATTCAATATTTATTTTAGGGCCTTCATAGTATATGCCCAGCAGTAATCAACTGAACTGAAATATTTTGAGCAATGTTCACTTGAGTGTTTACTGGATAAGGACCAATATCCTATAATTTCAGCAAAACAATAGAGATTGATTAAAATAACAAAATAGCCTATTAATATGCAAATTGGCCAATGTACTATGAGAAAATCTTGGGTAGATCACTGCTTTTGTCTCGACCAGGTTTATTATAACTCTTTTCAAAAACTACAACTGGTCTGGATATAGAATATCGTTGATTTTATTGTGAAAACTGCAGTCAGTCCAACTGCAAAGATGAGCTAATTTGAAGACATTAAACTTGACAGTATGTAAAATTGGGGTTTGTTAAGTCAACATGTCCTTTGGGCTATGTTAAAGTTTATTTCACAAGGATATTTAGGGTAAAAAGGTTCACATTGAGTTCTAAATGCAAGTAGCAGTGGTTTCACTACACTTATGATATTACAAGATTATATTAAGATTACAAGTAGTAATATGTAACATTGTAAGTCCACAGTGACCCATAGATTGACAGTACTGATCACTTTTTTGCAGGTAAATTCTATATACTAGGTGACTTACATATGGACTTTGTTTAAAACATATACCGGTATATGTATACATGATTCACTGTATTGTAGGAACTTAAATCATAAATTGTGTTGTCATGCCAAACAATCAATAGCTTGTCAATAATTTTTCTGATCTTTGCACTGGTGTTGTTTTTTGGTAAAATGCAGTCACTAATGGCAAGGTATCAGTTACACACACACACACACACACACACACACACACACACACACACACACACACACACAGTGACACACACATCTACATGATGTGCATCATGTAGAAATATTAGGTGTAAAAAAAATTGTGTGGTTCCCATTACATTCAATTTCAAAATAGGTGGGGTAGGTATATTTTTTATTTTATTCTAATTTATTTTTCTTCATGTGTGAGTGTCTAGTTGAGGTTTTCCATTGTTTTCCAAATGGTCTCTGTGTTGTTTATTTCTTTCTATCAGATATATAGCCATTACAGATAGGAAGAATAGTTTTATATTGTCTTTTTAAGTTGACGTCAGTTTCCGTGCCAACCATCTCTAGCGAGACTTCACGATTTTCGCGATTTAATTATCATTTTTCTCGAATATGTAAAAAAAAAGTTTAGGGTCGGCGTGAAAAACTGGGGGGGGGGGGGGTGTCGGGAAACCGGAACCAAACAACTCTTTTTATTTGGCCTTAGATTATTTAAAAAATATAACAAGCTAGAAACCAATTATCTAAATGGAAAACAATTATATTCGCCATGGTTGCATAATTGCAATTAAAGTGATGAGATATCTAGGCACTTCATGTATTGAATTGAATTGCATGCAAACATTCTATGGCATTTGGGCCATTCAAATGAAAATTAAAAACATCTGTTGAATCAGTTGATTGATTTGTTTTGACAAGCACTAGGCAACTTCGTATCAGTTAATAGACGCATAAAAGATCGGCAAGGTCGTGGCGGTGTGAAAAATTACAAAGGCAATGCATTCATGTTTTACTCTCTACAACTGTCATTTAACAATGTGTGAAATGGTGAATACTCTTTTTTAAATTAAAGTTACCACTCTTTACTGATCTGACACACGTACATTTCCAATAATAATATTGCCCGTCACGTTCAAAATACTGTGTCCATGTTCATCATTGTTATGTACGGTTTCATGGACGTCATGCCACAACTACTTACCTAGCTATTCGCAATGAGGCTCCTGTAAAGAAATTTTGTAAATGCGGCCGACATTATTCGAGAAAAACTCGTCCTGGCGCCAAAAATGAAGCCGTTCAATTTTGCACCTCAGGTATCCAGTCGGCCATATTTGTTTGGGGTTGTCTAGGCTCGAACAAAAGAATTATATTTGTCGTTAAATTTACAGGATATTATATTAAGAAAAGAATTTATTGTCAAAAGTGATCTTTTCATACAATATCTTATTGATGTGTGTCTACAAATGAAGTATAATATTATATTTTTGTTCCCATTATGAAAAGCAGTTATTTTCATATAAAACTGTCTTTGTAAAAGGATTATCTACTTCCGGTGGCCGCCATTGATTGACCAAGAAAGCGTGGACAGAACGTTTTGTTTTGAATCAAACGTAGGAAATTGAGGTATCTGTTTTGTTCCATTTCTTTATATATTTATACAAGTAGATTTTCATATATCAAAATGACCAGTTTCATGGGCTCAGTGATATTTTTTGTGCATCATCGTCATGTCAGCAGAATTTGATCATGGACTCGAGGGCAAATTTTAGCAGCAGAGCACTGCTGCCAGTGCCACAAATGCCAATGGGATACGATAAGAGCATTGCCGGTAGATAGTGGACGAATCGCTGCTGTAAATCGGACATGTTTCTTTGTTGTCAACGTTAGAGAGCCTTAATGTAAGGCTTGCCCACTAAGTTGTGAAACGTCGTGCACGTTCTTTGCGTTCCACCCGGCAGGTCCTGTACTGAGTCTGTCCAATTCCATGGTCTGTCTTCATCATATGTAGGCCGCTGTGTGCAGGATTTCACATGATGTTATGTACATTTTGTATGTTGTGAGACATGTTACATTTATGTCCATTTAGCAAAAGACTACTCATGGAGGTATATTGGTTCTCTATGGACTACTTGTGTTTCTTTGATCGTAGCCAAATTAATATCCATGTTTATAAAAAAAAATGTTGAATATGTTGCTGGCTGTTTGATTTTTTAAAGTTTTTTCTTAAACTTGTCTTTTTCCCCCACAGATTTAAATCCATATAAAATTCTAGACCACAGAAGGAAACCAACATGGATTTCCAGCACAGAGCTGGTGGTAAGACAGGTAGTGGTGGTGTCGCCTCAGCGTCAGAATCCAACAGAGATAGAAGAGAAAGACTTCGACAGCTCGCATTGGAAACTATAGACTTAGCAAAGGTAAGCCAAAAATAACAAGATTTGCAAAGTTCCGTTTCAAACAACTTTTAATTTTTGATTTTGATATTTGTCAACAGGAAAATTGTGATTCCTTCATAATGCATTTACCCCTCTCTAGGCATTCCTGTAGTACCATGCAAGATTACTAATACTTTCTGTTACAATTCTTCAGTGTAAATACCAACATGTACTGGTTTGCTTGGTACAATTAAATGTGATTTTATTGAATTCTAAGAGTAAGTTAAAAAAAGTTGTGCATTCACAACTTCACAGACTTTTAATATAGTGCTCAATATTTTTGTGGTATAGAATCAATTTATAATGTTTGGAGAGTTAGCACCTTTTCAACAACAACCAACAGTTCACAATATTTTATCCATGACTATGACAGAACCCTATGACACACAAGTGCAAGTGTGGTACACTCGAGGTATTTGCACAAGTGCTTACAGTGTTCTCTGCAGCCATACTTCAATCATGGAGACTCACTAATACATCCATGCTTCAATGCACACAGTAAGTGAAAGTGCACTAGAAAACACTGCAAGCATGGAGTGCAAATACCCTTGAGTACCCACACTGGCACTCATGGTGTTCTGTTATCATTACACATTAGGTTTATCCAAAACAACAGACTCTGTAAAATCATATGTGTAATCACTCTCTTTTGGGTTCAAGCAACTATCCTGTCCTCATTTGCATGTCATTTGCATACAAGTATGCAATAATGTGCAAATACCAATAGTATATATGCATCGGTGCAAGTAATCACAGGTACATGATTATATAATACATGTCAAAAAAAACTAATAATATCATAACAGACTTTAATCAGATTGAGTGTCAATATGTGTGAAATCCCTAATTTGAATTATTTTATCTTTACCTTTTGACAGGATCCCTATTTTATGAAAAATCATTTAGGTTCATATGAATGTAAACTATGTCTGACGTTACACAACAATGAAGGTAGTTATCTAGCTCACACACAAGGCAAGAAACATCAGTCAAATCTGTAAGTATACTATATCACAGTGCTACATATACCAATGTTACTACCAAATGTGGAACTGTACCCCATTTCTTGATACCAGACACAGTCTCAGCACATCTATTGATAATCACAACGTGTCTGATACTATAAAAGAGGGCATAGTTACACAGTTTGTAACAAACAAAATACTGCAGGCCACATGACAAATTTAACATATGAATATTGGTGGAGGGTCTATGGGTCTACTGCATTTGTAAATCCAAATCTCACATTCTGTAACAAAATAACTTTGTCATCAATAATCTTATTTCCAGAGAGTGAAACAGTGTTTTCATAAACTTTTGGGTCTGGATAGTCATTTCATGCACTCCTAAGTGCTTATTACCTTCTGATAAATAGTCATGAATATTCATTGTTCAACTAATATGGATGTGTGTGTCTGTTAAGTCCCATGTGGCAACACAGGGCCACTATGAGAACAATGAAGGTGAAAAATAGTTTAAATTTGGCGTTTCTTGTATTCAAATGAAATTTATGTGATGTGATATCATGAGTCAACTAGAACGCAGAGTTTAGGAAATTACGTCTATTTCTTGGAGTGGTGTTCCCTGTAACTAACTACCCATCACTGTTGTTAGATTTGTATACCATTATTAAACAACTGAACATCATCTTTCTACATTTACAGTGGGAGGAGGGCAGCAAAGGAGGCCAAGGAGTCACCAGCACAACCAGCACCAGAGAAAGCTAGAGTAGAAATCAAGAAATTTGTAAAAATAGGAAGGCCTGGCTACAAAGGTAACACATTTTAGCAGTAGAGTTATAGAATGTATGGTTTGCATGTTTGAAATGTAAATCTATGTTTGATAGTACGTATACCACCAGAGAGTGTTCATAAAGTGCAGGTGAGGTGGTTATTTGCTTACATCTGTTTAAAGCTACACTAGCTGTAACTGGGCATTTTTTTTTTAAATCAGACAACCAACGATACATTCACTGAAAGCTGTTAAAATGCCAATAATTAGGCACTATACATATCAATTAGAGGTCTATTTTATCTATAAACTCTGCAATCATAGATTGAAATTGTGACTGTGTTGGGGCGTTGATTTTTGGTGCATACCCTAAAATCGATTTGATTGTATATATTGTACCATACTACGTGTACTGCTACACAAATGTGTTTACTCACAGGTCATTTAATACTATTCAAGGTGTACAATTTTATGATTACATCATTATATGTAATAAAACAGTTTCAAAAAATGTCCCGGTTTTAGCTTTTGTCAGCTTTAAAGTAAACTAAAAAATTTAACAGTAACTATGCTTTTCAATTAACTGAGTGTACACAGAGTAGAATATACAGTTTGCCCACTAAGAGTAACCAAAGTCTATTTAGTACGTTTGTTAAAAATTAGCATATTATATCATCAATTCATTTACCACAACCCACGACATGTATTTCTTGTGAAACTTAGATTAAAACTTCTCAATTTGCACATTAGTTATTTACTTTGTGTAAAGCCAAAAACAGCTTTAAATACAATACTTGTCTCTATTTTTTATGTTAAAATTATGAAAAATACATGGATGTTTTTTTTTACTTGAGGATAATCATTTGTGATCATACATTTTTGTCAATTTCAGTAACCAAGCAGAGAGATCCAGAGAATGGGCAACAGAGTTTACTATTTCAGGTAAAGACTTGGAGAAAAGAAATCTGTGATCTTTTATTTATGCCATCTGATAAAGTCTTTGTACAATGTGAGCTTGTTTCAAATGTGTGTGTATTGTTATATGTGTGTGTGGTATGTGTTAATATATTTGTCTTATGTTGTAGATATGTACCTTCTTGTTGAGCTGTTGCGAATGTTTGTTTGTTTGTTTGTTTGTTTGTTTGACTTTATTTAAACTCGCTAAATTGTTGAGCCCCAAAGGCTCTTCTAACAGTGTTGAGTATTGAACACAATGTTAAGTAAAACTGTATGTAGATACAAAGTATGACCTAAAAACTTGTAGCAACATGTCACCAAGGCCTGAGATTCAAACTTCTTTGCATAGTTTTATTAGAACAATTTAACTAAGGTTCTGTTTATGTCATAGATATGCTTGAATGTATGTATGTATGTATGTCTATGTATGTCTGTGTGGGTGTGGGTGCGTATGTGTATGTATGTGTGTGTTCTTAGGTCATAAACCACTGAGTCAATTCTTTTTCTTGAAATGTGTTTGTTATGTCATTATATATATTCAGTACATTATGATATTATCTGAAGTTTATACATAAAACTCTTATATTTCCCCATTACCAGGTTGATTATCCAGAAATTGTAGAAGGACTTCTGCCACGACATCGATTTATGTCAGCATATGAACAGAAAGTGGAACCACCAGATAGAAAATGGCAATATTTATTATTTGCTGCTGAACCATATGAAACTATTTCCTTCAAGGTAAACGCTATAATTCAATATTCCCCCAATATTTGTCTTTAAAATATGTGTGACCTAAGGGGGCTTTGTCACTACTTGTCTAGTGACCTGTAGGGATAAAACCCTTAGGTGACGGGTCACAAGTATTTTCTGGCTGAATGAAGAAAAATATTGGAGAAGAACATAATACCAGCACCAGTAATATCAAAGAAAAATCAGGGAAAATAATGGATGTTTTGACTCATATTTTGAACACAGCAGAACCAGTGATGTAGACATGCATTGTCATGGCATAGACAACGACCTAATAAACTGGCTGGGATTGCAACAGATTACTTCAGTTATTCACTGTAGAGATTTCATGTAAATGTTGTTGTATAATTTATCAGGTTCCTAGCCGAGAGGTCGATAAAGCAGATGGTAAATTCTGGGCACAGTGGAATAGAGAAACTAAGCAGGTGAGTGAGGTTTTTACATACATGTATTTTTTTTTTCATTTTTTTCGTGGAGTGGGGAGTCAAGCCCAGAGACTTGTCGATAGTGTTACTGTATCAAGAAGCTCTCTACACAAGCCAATGCTTTCTCCTTAAACTTTAAAGCACAGAAATCTGTTCTAAATTTAAAATTACCAGCCATAGCTGTGTTGAATTTAAGTCAGTTTTCAGGCATTTGTAATTGACTGCCCTCCCAATTTAAATCACACGATAATGCAATTACATCGTGGGATTACATATAAGATCCACTTAGATTTAGCAGAGCTGTTATTGTAAGTTCAAATTCAGAACTAATTTCTGTACCTCTAAGGCTATGCCTGTAGGCTGTGGGTGGTCTTGATAGCAAAGATTTGTAGCATACATGGTTCATCTTGTAAGGGGTCTATTAAGTTGTATTGAGAATTATTGATATTACATTATAAATTTCTAAAAGTGACGTTCTTTTCTTTGTATTTTCCAGTTCTTTTTACAGTTTGCTTTCAAGATGGACAATAGAAACTTTCCTCCACATCAAGGGCATCCATCAGGACATGGTGGTCCACCTGGACATAGTGGTCCACCTGGGCATGGTGGACCACCAGGACATGGTGGTCCTCAGGGGCCTGGAGGCCCTCCAGGCCATCATGGTCCACCAGGGCCTGGAGGCCCTCCGGGCCACCATGGTGGTCCACCAGGACATGGTCCTCCAGGACAAAGTGGACCACCAGGACATGGTGGTCCCCCAGGACATGGTGGCCCACCAGGACATGGTGGTCCGTTGGGTCCTGGTGGCCCTCCAGGACATGGTCCACCTGGCCATAGCGGTCCACCAGGACACAGCGGCCCACCACCAAGAGGACCTCCACCACCAGCACCACCTCCTCCCCCTTCAGGAGTTCCACCACCTGGTTTGCCTCCTCCAAGACACAACCTTATGCCACCAGGCAGTGCCCCTCCTCCACCTCCACCTCCATTTCCTCAACGATAAAAAAAATAACAATCTGCAGTACATTCCATGGTTACATGGAACAAGATCTTGTTTAGAGTTTGTAACATGCACGTCCTGAAGAAACATCGGTTACATACAGAGTTGCTGTCAGCCTTTTGGATCAGTTCCCTAGTTTGGTGGAATTATAATTTGTACTAATGTATGTGCCACTGAAGTCATATCATTGAAAATTCCCCATAAAAAATATGACGACAACCTTCTTTAACATTGAAATAGCTCATATAGCTAAAAGTCCAAGTTTGTCTTGTTGCAAAGGGGAATTATTCTTGCATGTACTAGTATAGTGACTGTTAAGCAGACACACTGAACATCCTTTAAAAAAAAAAAAAAACCTATCAACAATTTTAATGAAACTCGCTGAGATTGGTGTCTGAACATATTAATGTCCTAAATGTCTAGTTACTTTTCAGCAAAAGTTTTTAAAAATTGTGTAACAGATATTAAATAAGTGCACAATTTGATTCAAAAAGTCAACTTTATTTGTCTGCATATATATTCCTTCCTTTGAATTCTGTATAAACCTGTTGGAAGACACTTGACCTGTTAGAAGCACTAGAATTATCTTTAGAAGACATTATATGATACTTTTATTAACTGAGACTTTTGAGTCCACAGTTGATAGAGACTTATTTTGTATGAAACTGTGGAATGTATGTTTAATTTCAACTGCCAAGACATTGTGTTTTTACAGTCATTAAAGATACTTTCTAGAAAGATATTAGTGTATGCTGCCTTGGTATTTCACCCCCCCCCCCCCCTACTAGTGTATGCTGTATTGATATTTCAACCCCCTCCACTACAGTGTATGCTGCCTTGGTATTTCAACTACCTCCACTCGTCTATGCTGCCTTTATATTTCAACCCCCTCCACTACAGTGTATGATGCCTAGATATATCACCCCCCCCCTCCCATTACAATGTATGATGCCTTGATATTTCAACCCCCTCCACTACAGTGTATGCTGCCTTGATATTTCAACCCCCCACTACAGTGTATGCTGCCTTGATATTTCAACCCCCTCCCCTACAGTGTATGCTGCCTTGATATTTCAACCCCCTCCCCTACAGTGTATGCTGCCTTGATATTTCAACCCCCTCCACTACAGTGTATGCTGCCTTGATATTTCAACCCCCTCCACTACAGTGTGTGCTGCCTTGATATTTCAACCCCCTCCACTACAGTGTGTGCTGCCTTGATATTTCAACCCCCTCCACTACAGTGTGTGCTGCCTTGATATTTCAACCCCCTCCACTACAGTGTGTGCTGCCTTGATATTTCAACCCCCTCCACTACAGTGTGTGCTGCCTTGATATTTCAACCCCCTCCACTACAGTGTGTGCTGCCTTGGTATTTCAACCCCCTCCACTAGTGTGTGCTGCCTTGGTATTTCAACCCCCTCCACTACAGTGTGTGCTGCCTTTATATTTCAACCCCCTCCTTTACAGTGTATGCTGTATTGATATTTCAACCCCCTCCACTACAGTGTGTGCTGCCTTTATATTTCAACCCCCTCCACTACAGTGTATGTTGCATTGATATTTCAACCCCCTCCACTACAGTGTGTGCTGCCTTTATTTTTCAACCCCCTCCACTACAGTGTATGTTGCATTGATATTTCAACCCCCTCCACTACAGTGTGTGCTGCCTTTATATTTCAACCCCCTCCACTACAGTGTATGTTGCATTGATATTTCAACCCCCTCCTTTACAGTGTGTGCTGCCTTGATATTTCACCTTCCCACCTACAGTGTAATGCCTTGATATTTCAACCCCCTCCCCTACATTTTATGCTACCTTGATATTTCACCCTCTACCTTTAACTATGTATGTTGCCTTGATATCTCATGCACCCCATGAAATGTTCTTGTGCAAGTGAATCAATGACATCGATGTGATTGTCTCATGGGAGTCAACAGGTATACATCCAGTCCAAAACATTTCAAAAGTGCCTAAATCCACGACATGGTAACACAAAAATATGAGTATGTATTTCAAAAAGAGGTCCTCCCTGAAAACATTTTTATACAACTGACAAACATTTGCAGCTACATGATAGTGAGGCAGACTGGAAAGTGATTCAAACACAGCAGCTACTGTGATCTTGATGGGTCTGTCCTAATATGATCCACGATTTGGTACATCCTTTTACATGTGATATGTAAATTAGCTGATTAGTTATGCACATCATATTGCATAATCTTGATGAATTTTTCTTACTCTGATCCACGATTTGATCCTTCCTTGTACATGTAATATGCAAATTAGCTAATTGATTATGCAAATAATGGTGTTTAGCCATGATGATAATGATGATTATAAATCTATCGTAGAATAATCAAGGCTTTTATTTTTAATCACTATACATGTGATATTCAAATGAGCTGATAAATAATAATGTTGTATTTATACATAATTCATCTTCAATTCACCTTGCCTCTTTGGCTTGGTTGCAAAATTGCAAATTATTGCCAATTCACCATTTGTTGTGATGAAAGGAAGACTTCACCATTATCTGGTTGGCTTTAAGGTCGTGGTGTTTTTGTCTAGATCCCATACTGTGCAACTGAAATATTTTGAATTAATTACAACCAATACTGGTACACTCTGATAGTTTAATTTCCTGTTCTGGAGTTGATCCAAATCTCGGCAGTGATCACAACTTTTAATTTCAGTTTCAAACGACTACAATATAAATAATTTATTGTATTTTCATTATGTTCGCATGTATTTCAACAATCTGATGTAGGAATACGGCTTGATTTCTTCATTTCCTTCGTATATTGTGTGTTTTTATTTTATTTTTGTCGTTCTTCGAGCAATCACTCCCAGAACGACGAAAAACACAACAGTATACCAAGGAACTAAATGTAAATTAAGGGATCGATCTGTATTCCTACATCAAATTTTAATCAGATTTGCATTTCGATCACGTGATGCATCCAGATAGGACTATCTGATACCGCATTCAAAGTTCGTTGTGCTGACAATCCTTCGATCGCACGGGGAGGAAAGTAAACTGCATAAAAGTCATGTGTGGGGAACTTTTTTAAAAACTCGTAATTTCCAAATTATGTGATTGGCATCACATTCGAGGGTCTGGCGTTGTTTTGCCACTCTTTCTGAGTGTAGGTTGTTGTCGAATCTGACTTGATCCAGAAGTGTATGATGATGCGTTGTCGAGGGAGAAATACCACAAGGGCAAGGCTACATCGTAGGTTGTAAAGGTCTTTATTCAGTTTTATGTACATTCCTGTAAATGACATATTTGTATGTGTGTTGTAGCAGAAGATTTAATTATGCTATGGACAACGAAGACACAATGTGCCATCTATCCCCACGTGATGACACAAAGCAACACCTACTCACTTTTACACGCACTAAAATGTTTCCTGGTTTTTACCCATGACACAGATAGATCACGGGATGACAACGATGCCCGTGTCATGTTCTGAGAAGTACTATACGTCCACAAACTATAAGGATAGACTCAGAGGTCACAGACCTTACCTGAAATCTTCATCCTGAGTTTTCTCATGTGTAAACACAGACTGGTAAGATATTTATTATGAGATTGGACGGTAAGAATAGTGTATAGATTTTATAACAAAATTTATATCATATCACATCACTGTTTCTAAAAATAATAGATTATCTTCAAAATTAATGTCAATACAGTTTGGCTAAAAGCACCACAAAGCAAAACATCAATATAAACACATAGTGTGGGATTTACAGTTAAAACTGTCAAACATCTGCTCAGTTACAAATTATGGTAATAGGGGTAGAAATATTCAGAAGTCAACATAGAACTTGAATCATTGTGCTTTGCTGATGATGATAGCATTAGTCGATGATAACAATGTCGATGATGATGTTGAGGGGATGGAGGGAGAGGGGGGGTGGGGAAGAGGACAGTGATGAGGACAACGACGACAATGGTGGCGGTGGTAGGGATGATGATGATGATGATGATGGTGGTGGTGGTGGTGATGATCATGATCATGATCATGATCATGTGGTGGTGGTGGTGGTGGTGGTACTGATGGTGATAATGATGGTGATGTTGTGCATGTGGTGGTGTGGGAATGTGGTAGGGCATGTGATGTTGGTATGGGGATAGTTTTTGTTAACATTTATGTGTCTATTTGAACAGAAAATCTTATTCAAATTAACTGTGTTCACATCAAGAATCCAACGAAAGTATTATAAGTTTCTTTGTTTAGCAAACTTCAAGGATCAAGTTCTCTAGATATCATTTTCACACTGTTCTAACCACCGCTCTATCATTTCTTTCCTTGAAATGTTATCACCTTGATCGGGTTTAGATCCTTCTCTTTGTTTCAAATGTATCTCGCTAGGATGAACAGATGGACTAACTTCACGTGAACTCTCACCTTCTACCTCTTTCAAAGGTTGTCTAAGCGTTAACCTATTTCCGTTCAAACGATCCGATTCTGTATTCTCCGACTTCTCTGGCTTTTCTTTCAACTGCGGGGGTATTTTGATGATGGGTGAACTCTTCATTCGCATGAGCAGTTTTTGTCTTCTTTTCTGAAGTAACTCATTTCTTGCCGTCGTTCTAGACTCTTTAGCTAAAACTGTCCTTGATTCCCGTGCCATGTCCTTTCGTAATCTGTTGTTTGCTTTCACCAGAACAGATTCAACCCGTGCGGCGGAACCACTAGCACTCGATTGACTGCTGTCAACACTCGCACTCCTCTCTTGAGCAGCCGCCCCTTCACTGATCGATGTAATATCGGGATCACTTCGGTATCTATTTCTTCTACTGATAGCAACCGTCTGTTTCCGTTCATCCTCCTTGTCCAACGACTTCTGCATATCGCTTCTGATTGGTGTCTCTGGTGGCGTGATTCGCCTATTTCGCCCGAGGAGAAGGGAGAAATCCATACTTTTCTGTTTCTGGAGTCGCGGCTTCTGCCGTCCAAATCTCCGAGCAACAATTGCTCCAGACGTTCTGGGATTGCTACCAGATGAACTTGGACTTGGTATGTGTGGCAAAACTATCCCATTATCATCTGAAGACATCGATGTTGATATTAATGGACCACCTTGTCTCGGGGAGGAGCTGCCGCTGCCGTACTGGAATATACAACTCTCGACTGGAGGAAGGGAGCTAAGAGATTCAGAACTATATCGGGTCGTCATTTCTGATTTTAACTGTACTCCATCGTAAAATGAAGTATTTGACAATGTGATTACATCAAGACTCCGTTGTCTTTGTAACGGTCGTCCCATGCGATTCAACACATGTGCTTGTGATATTGGTGGAATAGCAACGGAATCCAAGTCCTTAGTGTTGGTGGACTCAGAACTGTTGGACGGTGACTGCGACGATGGCAAGCTGCTTGTTCTAGCTGCATCTGATTTACTTTTATTGATCGGAGGGAAAGACTGCGATACATTCGCACGAATGAGCACACTCATCAACGGGGAGTTTATATTTTCGCCAATGGCAACAATTTCTTCTGTACTCCGACTGAGACGGTTTTGCCGACCCTCTGTTTTTCTGTTCACGGGTTTCTCGTCCGTGGTCGGGATAGTTTCCGCACGTCGGTCATCCTCCTTCCGAACTGTCCTTGCCTTTTCTGCAGTTTGTAAAGTCTCAGTGAATGCCGAGTAATCTAAACTTCGTTGTTTCCGCAGTCTTTTTGATAATTTTATATCTTTGTGATTTCTTGCCATAGAGGTAGTACTCTTACCAGGGGTATCTTCGACGTTTACATTATGAATGAATTGACTGGCTGACGTGTTAGGTCGAGTTTCGGCAACAGTGATGTCCATACTACTACTTCGTGATTGGACATCCATGTGGTTAATGACAGGTTGCTGCACTTGTTCATTTACATCAAATACATTATCATGACCTACGATAAATGACTGCTGGGGTGAAAGTATCGGAGAGTTCGATGGAACTGTAGGTATATCCGCACCGGATTCTTCACCATATTTTGCTCGTTTACCGTTCAGACTTTTGCGTGCCTTTTCATGAAATATAGGTAAGAGTGAAAGCTGTATTTCAATATTATCGGAATCCTTTGCATG
Source organism: Glandiceps talaboti (assembly GCF_964340395.1). Classification (NCBI taxonomy): domain Eukaryota; kingdom Metazoa; phylum Hemichordata; class Enteropneusta; family Spengelidae; genus Glandiceps; species Glandiceps talaboti. The sequence goes on from NC_135552.1 coordinate 10,292,773, forward strand.
TGTATTGTCGGGATTCATGTGATAATATCCCATCCTGGTCATTACTCTTTCTTGTTCAAGGTCGTGTGGGTCTTTCACCCAGGCAACTGTTCGATGACTGATGTTTGCCGACCTTGGCAACGGACCAGCCGTGGCCTTTTTGTCGTCGTCCTCCTCTTCATCAGCATACCGTAGTTTCTCAATATCACTTATATTAACCACTCTCTCTGCAAGCTTCTTCCACGTTGGTGGGTCATTTGGTCTGTGATTTAAAGTCATTCGACTTATGTGTATTAGTTCTTTCTCGTATGTTCCAACCGGTTGAATATATCTTATCCATTGATCACCCTCATATTCAACATACTCTCTTGACCCCACCCTGCTAACGGTGTCACTGGCACCCACTGTTTCCTTCTCGGTCGGTAAGTTTGCCTGAGCCACGAAATCGATAAAGGAGTCATTCTCTGATTCTCCATCTTTCTTTGTCGCGTTAACGTTGTTTTGTCTCGGACTCCTTGTCTGCTCGTCTCGGCGGCCCTGGTTCGGCACGTCAATCTTCTGCACGCGTAGACTTAGTCCTCCCAGGTCGGTGTCTGAACCGCCTCCATTGATGGCATTATTGGCAGGCACACCGCTACTCTCCATAGTGAAGACATTAGTAGGTATAACAACAGCACTTCTGAAAGCCTAGACGGATATTACTCGAAATTAAAGTGTACTTATCAGAGTCCGGAAGACTCTGTTGCTACCGGTCCATTTCCATCATGTCACCGGGAAAATTTTCCTAATTGCCTAGTCACAAGAACGATGTCACCACACACTGTAGACTCGTTAAAGTCTGACTTTCCACCGTTCACATCTTAACATGTATGGCATTTCTTGAGATCACACTCGTTCGTAGTCCTTACAGCGAATCTGTCGAAATTAAGAATAGACGATATTTTATACATAACTCAGTAAAGACAACACCTCCATCGCTTCACTGAGTTCAGTGATACTAGTATATATATTAAGGATTTAAATTACAGTGGAGTAAAATATCGACAACCCTGTAACTCATATGTTGCACATAGATTACATATTTCTGAGTTAGAAACTCATAATCTCTTTAACCCTTGCCCAGACAATACTTAGACTATTGTTTAAAGGGATTTTGGAGGTCCTGACTGTGTTTTGGTTCACGGAATGCATCAGTCCAGTTCTTCAAAGGTCTCTTCTAAACCAGATATGCCAACCAGTGTAATTCTATTCTAGAGAGGTCGCATGATGCAGGACTAGTGAAAATGACTTTTCTGGGCCCCCAAAGCATAAAGCAATGTATCTAAGATAAAATGAACACTGCATTTGTTTTCCTTTAACCTGGTACGTATAGAGACTGGGCACCAGTACTCAACATTATAGAATCATAGACTCGTAGAAATAATTGTATGCAGGAATTCATGTCAGTAACTGGAATTTATTTGAATATGACGTGGATCACTGAAATAGAAACAGACAGAGAGACAGACAGACAGACAGACAGACAGACAGACAGACAGACATATCACATATATACATTATATATAAAGGGGTTTGTGCTATAAGGGTCATATATATGTTATTTTGAGATAAAAGTCAAAAAACGTATTTTCTATAGGTCGTTATGACCCCATGTCTAATTTAAATCACAGTGGGTTTTTTTCAGTATAATCTGTCTTCACGTAGACTATTTTTGGTGAGATAAGAGACAACACAATTCAGTATGTGAAAATATCATCAGGACATTTGAGAAACGTGTCAAATTTAGAAATTGACAAAACAAACATTTTTCATTAATTCAGGACGTTTTTGTACTCTACTTCAATTCACCTTTTTACCTAGTGTAGTTATCTGTCAGAATAAATAGTGGCTTTTTCTGAGATCAGAATCTCACCTGAACAAAATTAGAATAAATTGTGAAAAGTAAAAAAAAAAAACATCACAAAATGGAGTTTGGAGTACTCAGAGTCTTGTTACAAATATTTTCATTTTATTGTAAACTATGTTAATTTGTTGATATTTAAGATACAATGATATAATTCAACTCTGTCAATAAACAATTATCTTTAAAGTGATAGTACCTCTTTGTGTATTAGCTATAGCCATTTCCACCCTAGGTGGTTTTGCTTTATGATAATACGATATACTTCCATATTTTTGCAAAATTTAATATTACCATAATTCTCTCCTCAAATGCAAGCCGTAACGTATAGAGAAATCGAAGGTCGGAAGGTGAAAATTTGGATTGTGACTTGTATTGAAATCACACAGATTCCTCTTTTGGCATGATTTGACACATACAGGAGAAGTGAAGTTGCCTTGACGTTTCACTCATGGGGAAAAGGCGTTTTTAACATAGACATAGACACATTTCAGCTCTAGTCTGACAATAACCCCCCCCCCCACACACACACACACACAGCTGGATCCTTTACCCAATCACATCGAATCGAAACTTTGAAATGATAAAGCATTGCTATTATTTTACAGTGCAATAGAAATAGTCTTCTGCTGGAAACATTACGCAAGGAATTGTTGATTTTGATGACTTCAATTGTTTACTTTCAAACTGATAATCAACATGTTAACTTGTCTATTTCTACATCCCCACTCTTTGCAGCATCTCTATAGTTGCTTCTATAATTTTGAAGTTGTCTGTGTCTGTCTGTGTCTGTGTCTGTGTCTGTGTCTGTGTCTGTGTCTGTGTCTGTGTCTGTGTCTGTGTATGTGTATGTGTCTGTGTATGTGTATGTGTCTAAGTCTGTGTATGTGTATGTATATGTGTATGTGTCTGTGTCTGTGTCTGTGTATGTGTATGTGTAAGTGTCTAAGTCTGTGTATGTGTATGTGTATGTATACAAAATATCATTATTGATCATGTGTGAAACGCCAAGGCATCTTCATTTCTCCTGTAAGCATATCCACTGTGTCTGACTCACTCAACACTGTTAACGTATAAAATCAACTTATAGGTGAAAGTACATAGACAGTACGTTATTTAAATTCAACCCCTCTGCCATCAACGACATACCGCCTGGGGATATATCAATTATTTCGCCATTAAAAAGAAGTATCGTTAGATTCTTTATCTAATTATACTCCAAAACCCGGCGGAAAACTTGTCACGGCGATGTTATTCTATTGCAATACACCAGACTGAAGCCCTGGTAAATTTTCAACCGGTAATTCGCAAATTTAAAGATTTGGAAGGTCTGTATGAATTATTAAATACTTTTGTATGTTCAGGAAGTCTGTGGACTTTACACTACTCTTTGAATGCCGCGTTCTTTTAAGGCAACTTCCGTTGATTTGCACGCTTTTCGGATTGTATCGCTTTAAAGGCATACACGTTATTTGTTGTGAAACATTAATGTGAGACCTGGCTGTCCGACGACAAAAGCTGGGGCACAGCATAGGTAACAACGAATTGTTATTAGCCGTATATATGTTGAAAGTTATGTCTGTCCTCCGGAGATTTGATATATCCGTAGAGTGAGTCCTAGTTGGCCCGGATTAAATATGATGTCGAAGTCAAATGAGTGGGCGACGCTGCGCTTTGGGTTATAGTGCTAAAATTGTATATTTTATCAACTGTTTCAATATTAATGGAAATAGCTGATATTATTAAGATAAAATACGCCAACACGTTTCACCCTGCTTTGATTCGACGTTTTAGGATTCCGATGGCAGATAACCATGGACCAAAATATCACATTCCCTACCAGAATATGTCACTTACCCTGTACTGCCATGATTTTGCTGTGATGTATGGATTTACATGTAATAACTGTCAATGGAGGAAAACGTGTTTTCAATATCACGGCGAGTGGGTTAAGCCAAGCGAAGCATGCATGTGTCACTGTTGTAACATAATTCATACACTTAGCCTTCTGTAAGAAGTAGCCTCGCCTCGAGGTCTTGTGTTTGAGTAAAGACGTTCCATTCGGTAGTACGAATTTTGAAACTAAACTTATTTGACCCACTAGAAGTTTAGATTTCAGACTAATTTGAAGTTGACCAAATTCACTGACATCGATAACGCGTCCAATTGTTTATTAACGAGTTTGAAAACCATAATTTCAACCTTGGTTTCGTTATGACAATTTTACATCGATTTTGATCCGGGCGTCTGGGCTACCGCTGAACAAATAAAACTACACTAATACCATCATTGAAATTAACATATTTCAATTCATTTCATCCGAAACAGACAAGACAACGTATAAGTTCTAGTGACTTACCTTACCATTGATGTATATCCGAGTCCATAGACATGTGCGACGATATGTTTTCGTGTTGTCCAGTAAACAATCATATATACAAAATACATAACCTCTGTATCGACGCTCACCTTATATATTCATATTTGATATGCATGACGTAGTCATCTGCAGCTGCTCCTTTGGGCAGCCATCACGTGACCTATTAACTATTCATGAAAGTTTCGCCGATACTTTAAATAATCTTCATTATTTATTGCGTGAATCCAATATTTCTTTATTTCTTAAGTTCTTACCATGTCGTGTAACAGCAGTGAAATAACATCCGTTTTAGTTTACGTCATAAAAATAGCACGTTAAATTTGTTTGGGAATTAGCAGGATTACAAACAGTCATTTTTCAGCCCCAAAAATGATTTTTTTTTTTTTAAATTTCCATTTAAAAAAAATGTTATTCTATTTTTTTTTTTTACAAACCGAGCTGTGTCGGGCCCGGACAATGTTACTTTGTTAGCACATCTTAACTGTATTTGGCCAATGTTAACACCGTGAAATAATCCTATAAATTCTATTGATAACAACTGTTTTAAATAAACCAGTAAAACTGCATTGTTCATAATGTGTATATGTACATACAATAATGTGTTCAATTTATAGTTCATATTGAGCTTTATCTCGAATCTACTGATGCAGTACAGGCATGCAGTACAGGTGTTTGTTCACGGTTTTACGACGATGCCGCAAAGAGGTATTTAGTTTTACGACGATGTCGCAAAGAGGTTTGTAGTTTTATGACAATGAGTTTCTCCTTCTCATCCAGTCCAGTGGATCCTCATTGAGTACGTGTTCTCCCGCAAAGCCTTCAAATGCAGATGAAAGTCTTAGCAGCGGTATCATTTCTCTATTTTTCTTGTAGTTTTGCCAGTTGAAGAAACATCTTTACATGAAAGAGAATCATTTTGATTAGCTGAATTACCTCATTACTAATCATTGATGATACTGTATACACTTGTACACTTGCTTGGTGACGGTATGTAAACAAGAAAAGGGTGACACCGACCTCATTTGTAATGAAGCTGTAAAAAAATAATACAGCACCAATTATAAAAAAAGTCAACTTAAAACACAATAAGAACGAAATCTCTCTGCTACTGCCGGGGGAGGGGAAGCGGAGAACGAGTATATCGTTAGAGGGCGCATTTACACACAGAAGGTTTCATCGTCCGATTTCCTAGGAACTTCAGACGTAATAATAAATGAATGTTGAGTTCTTATATAGCGCTTTCCCACTCCGTGCTCAAAGCGTTTTGCAATTATTACCCCTGGCTCGGATCAGAATGGCCTTTAGTCTTCCTCAACTCCCCGGGGAGCATACAATGCATTGTAGCCATTTAAGCGCATAGGATTAAAGCCTTCACATTGCAACCTACATCCTACCAGGTCCCCAGTTATACAGCTGGGTTGACTGAGGCACAGTCGTGGTTCAAATCTTGCCCAAGGACTTTAGCCACTCAGAAACAAACAGCAGGCAGCGACGGGGCTCGAACGTGCAACCTGTAGATTCCAAGTCGGTCACGCTAACCGTCATCATTCACCCATCATGACGTGAATGTATCCAACACGGTAGAGATCTGTAGCGGACGAATGAAAACTGCAATACTATATTATTAGAATTTTGAAGGGGGGGGGGTCACAGTTCTCTGTACACCAAGTTAATCTTTTCTTCATTTGGCAAATATTTTTTTATTTTCAAATGGCGCACTATCTTTATACTTAATCTCTCTCTCTCTCTCTCTCTCTCTCTCTCTCTCTCTCTCTCTCTCTCTCTCTCTCTCTCTCTCTCTCTCTCTCTCTCTCTCTCTCTCTCTCTCTCTCTCTCTCTCTCTCTCTCTCTCTCTCTCTCTCTCTCTCTCTGATTATTATACATAAAGACAAGCTTTGATATTGTAAAGACTATAAACACCAATGGCTTATTAATACAGTTAACGTTACTGTTTGAAAGCGAAACCAAAGTTAACCGTAGATAAGAGTAATATATAATTTTATGAGGTGTATGATTTTCTTTGTGTTGGACGTTTATAATGTATCTGTGACTGTATAACAAGGGATGTGTTGCTATAATCTATATCTTTAGTTTTAAATCATTTTATTGTATACGTTATTTCACACATAAATTATCATGTAGTTGTAAATACTTTAAATTTTTCTGTTGCGCATTTAATCAGTCGTCGACACGCGTGCTTTTGCCAGCGACAAACTTCCCCAAGTTCAAGCCGCGAAGGGCACAAAAACCGGTAACCAAACACCGTACGTAATGTCAAGTGTTTTCATAACTAAATTTTTGCGTAGCACAGATTTTGTGTGTCTTTATTTTATACCATAACAGCATGATGCATATATAACGATAATGACCATACTGCACATGTACACATTCAACTAGAATAAGTGAATCATTAAACAGCATTTTTTGAACTCATAGGAGAGGTCGATACTGGGACGTACTTTGATCTCTCAAATCTACACTATAGTACACCGTCACACGCCGCCATCTTGATCCAAGTCCGATGTGAAGAAATCATTCCGTTCATTTCTATTTCTCTCCTGCGTACGATCGTCAAGGGGGTAAGTGTGGTGTAAATACAAGCAATTATGATATCCGTTAACTAGATTTTAAAGACCTAGTCATTATGATCATAGTCTGTAAATTTAAGCAATCAATCACTTCACGGGGGATTCATGTACATACACATTATATTTATGCTGACGTGTGTTGTATAATTTCATCTCAAGTCGTGATCATTTCGACAGTGCATGTAGACGACATATTGTTTTCCCAATATCCCATCCCATTTCTGGAGGTCCCTACCCTTCAAATCTGCCATTATAGTTCACACCCAAACTGGGTATGTCGTCCGCTAGATTATAATACCAAACTTATCGGTCCAAGCTGAACAGACATGCATACATTGGCACAACTGTCTGTCCAGCCGGCCTGTGGGTGTGTGTACGACAACAATAGCGTGCAAATAATTAATTTTTGAACAAAAATGTCGTCCAGATAAAAGTGTGAATGAAAATAGTCATGGATTTTTAAATAGTTTTGTTGTGTTATATATTAAACAGTTGATATTTTTAGCATCGATAAACTATAGGCGTTGGAAGTCTATGGATGAACTTAAGACCATGACATGTTTTTTTTTGTACTAATCAGAAACCCACACATACTTGTCATCTTAACTGTATCGCTGCTAATATTGATAGATTGTATTTGTTTAACATATCGACGCTCGTGTTTTGTCATGCGCTGTTCAATTAACATACAGGATATTATTCTTGCATCTGTACCAACTATATAGTTTACTAGTTCAACTGTCTTTAATTTAATAACTCTAGATCTAAGGGTGAAATAAACAAAAACAGTATCAATAAATGAACTGGTGTGATTGAATGAAACCAGGGCATACTTTGCATAGACGTGTGACCAATCACGATTGACTTCATATTTAACTGCTAAAAGGTATATATGTGTGTGTGGGAGGGTCCCCGACTATTGGCGCTCCCATTTGTCGCGGTTCAAGTCATTCCCGCTGTTTGCAACGGTGTCAATATTAATGAGAATCAATCTATGTAATCAATCGATCAAATCAATCGTAATTGTGATCAACTTATTAGTCATTAAATCGTCAAGTAGTTTTGTCGATATCAGAGTTTAAGGAGGGAACGGGAATAGGTGAAGACGACTTCGTTGCCTGGTAACCAATACACGTTACCTATAGATATTATCGCTTACCAGGTTGAACCTTGACTAGTACCGGGTTTAGTATGGGTCGTGTAGTATTGACAGTTCGCTATCGAGTTTTATCGTGCTTTCTGTAGTTCCGCTTACTGACTGGTATGTTGTGAAATCTATTAATATGTCGACATGCTAGCATACTGTCATATTTCATGTTGTAATCGCGAAAGCCAGATTGGAGATCTCAATGATTTATTATAGTATTTATCTTAGTACCCGTTTTATAAGAATATTTTGTGTGATAAACCACTGACAGCGCCTACACAACGCCCCCGCCCCCCTCGATGTCGTTATGATTATGAAGGGGAACTTAGATACAACCAGGATCTCAATTTACTGTTTATTTTGTGTTTAGCTTTAAGTGTGTTTTTTCAACGTGTTTCATTCTTTGCTATGTGCTTTCATAACTTTACAGAGAAATCAAGATAATGGCCACGATGCGAGCCTTGACCTTGGAGCAGAGGGCAGCTCGGTGGAGTGCAAACGAGCTCAAAATAGGTCTACCACTGGTCAGAGCAACATTGAAACACCTTGACTTTCTTGCTTTGGTGAAAGATCATCGGTACGTGCATGATGACACAATTATGACCGATGCAGTCAAACGATACGAAACCCTGTGGCTCCCTCTACTAGCCTCACAGGGATTCATAGCTGAACCCATGGCCGCACCCATTGATATTGCCTGGATTTGGCACGTTCATATGCTTGCACCACAAGAATATACCAAAGACTGTATTACGGTGACGAGTCGGATTCTAGACAATCGAATCATGTCTTTAAAGGAGAGAGCCGAGTCGTTGAAGAAAGCCCAGGAGTATTGGGAGGATATGTACGTCTATGATTATTTTGAGATTGACTTGAAGGAGAGACAAAGCAGGGGTGTCGATTCACCTTACCAAACACCTTACATTACAAGAATTTATTACGACCTCAAATCTGCAGCACGCGACCAAAGAATTTTCAACTACCAAGTTAGCCTTTCTCACTACAGAAGCTCGAAGTTCCTGAAATCAGCACTGGCTAGGTACAAACGGTATCTTTACCTGCAGCAATGTCATCCCGAGGATACTTTAGTTCCTACCTATGACATCTCGCTGATGTGGCACACACATATGCTGCATCCCCATAAATACAGAGACGATACCACGGCTATATTCGGTCACCCACTGCCGCATGACGACCAAGTCATTCTGCGGAACATGACGGATCGGTGTCACGATGCCTTTGACTACACGGCTGATTTATGGGCGACTACGTTCGGAGAAGATTACCGTCGCCCTGGAACGGCACATCGTGGCGATCCTCCGATAAACCTGATACCGCATAACATATCGTCTTTTAAAACAGACACCTACGATTTCTTGATCGAGAAACTGGTAGTCTCGTCACCACCGAAAACGGACGAATTTGTCATGAGTATGAGGATCGTCGGCGGCGAAAAAGTTTTTCGTCGGAAAAGTACAAAATGTATGTGGGAAAGTAAATCACGAGACGGAATTGTGCGATTCACGTTTAATGAAAGTAAAAAACCCTGTCTACTGTTCAAGTTAAAAACAATAAAACTTCTCGGGTACAACACAGTTGGTACCACAACTGTGCCGATTAATGCATTCATGGACAAGTCGGCACACGGTCGAAGAATTGAACATTCCGTTGTATTGACAGACTCGAAGGGCCGTCACGGTGGAATTAGTATGTCGATCACACTAAGAATTATTCCAGATATCGGCCTAGATCAGTTGAAAGTTAGAACAGGAAGTTATTCTCTGAGTGGAGACGACAGTATGTATGGTTTAGCGACAATCGGCGGTGACGTTGCTGACAGACGCACTTCCCTACCTAGTGACTTCCTACACCGCGTCAAACTAGATACCACTACGAGTCCTCGGCCATCCACTCCAGTTGCGATGACGTCGCTTCTACTCGAGGCGAGGCAACTGTCCGATGGTTCAAAATCTGCAGAACATTCGTGAGTATTGAAAAATCTATGTATGTATGTATGTATGTATGTATGTATGTATGTATGTATGTATGTATGTATGTATGTATGTATGTATGTATGTGCATGTCTGTCTGTCTGTCTGTCTGTCTGTCTGTCTGTCTGTCTGTCTGTCTGTCTGTCTGCGTGCGTGCGTGCGTGCGTGCGTATGTGCGTGCGTGCTAATTAAATTATCTGTCCACAAAAATACCTGCCATTTTTAATGTTCATGTTGTTGTCTCCATCTTTATAGGTTAATGAACCAAAATTACCAAACTGTGTTCACAACCCGTGTGACAAATAACATAACTAGAGACTATACGAAGATTGAAGTTCTCGACCACAATGGATGTTTGGTGGCGCTATCCGAAACGATCGATTTACGTGCGTTGCCAAGTCGAATCCAAGTACGTAGTCTACACTGATATTTTCTACCTATACTGACTACAAGATTAAGGTCTATTGTTGTCAAGGCTACAGTGATTTGGTATTGTGATACACCGGTTCTTAAAAACAACCATCATTTATTCTTTGCAAAGATAATGTTAAGGATACATTGACTCACTTTCATGCACTTTGCATTCACTTGAATCATAGAGGAAGATTTGAAAATTGTTCGAATATCATCATCATCATCATCATCATCATCATCATCATCATCATCATCATCATCATCATCATCATCATCATCACCATCTTATTCATCATCATCATCATCATCATCATCATCATCATCATCATCATCATCATCATCATCATCATCATCATCAACATCACCACCACCACCACCACCACCACCACTGCCACCATCACCACCACCACTACCGCCACCACCGTCGTCGCCATCATCACCATCATCATCATCATCATCATCATCATCATCATCATCATCATCATCATCATCATCATCATCATCATCATCATCATCATCATCTTATTCATCATCATCATCATCACCATCATCATCATCATCATCATCATCATCATCACCATCTTATTCATCATCATCATCATCATCATCATCATCATCATCATCATCATCATCACCATTGTCACCATCGTCGTCGTTGTTGTCGTCGTCATCATCCTCCTCTTCCTCATCCCCCTCCTCCTCTCCCTCCACCCCCTCAACATCATCATCGACTAATGCTATCATCAGCAAAGCACAACGATTCAAGTTATATGTCGACTTCTGAAAACTTTAACTTTGTACCCCTATTACTATAATTGGTAAGTGAGCATCATTCTAGACACTGTTACAAGAGACTGTTTTCTTTTACCCAATTTAGGTACCAGATTTAGATCCAGAGACGTGCTGTACGTTACAACCCGAGGACAACGAACGTGCAATGATAATCAAAGAGCCGTTCTCAGACTGGGGCATCTGTATCGGAAAGTGGGTCCGTGAGGGAGTCGAACCCAGCCACCATGGCTACAACCGGCCCAAACTTTCCTTCTTCGGCCTTTCTCAGAGGATGGAAAAGAAAGTTACGTTGATCGAAAGAAATGACTTTAACTTCAGGTTGACTAGTGTACTAACATTGGATCTCAAGAAAGGGTGTATTCGCTTCAAAGGCAGCGATGCATCGGAGGTCCCCCAGGTTGTAGCATTGGCCTTCGCCATGGCTTTGTTGTTAGTGATTACAAGCCCATGTAAGTATCCAGACAAATGTCAGGAAAAGAGATCGTTGGTCCATAAAATGATGGCGTTGCCTATGGTTACAGCAACACTCTACTAGGCGATGACGGGAAAGACATTTTAATCCAATATATCGTAGTAGACATTTAAATATTAAAGTGGATGCAAGGAAAGGAATACTAGTAACTATTGGTACACAGTCTCACAGGCCAGAGTATATTTTTTCATCAATAATGATACCCCTTAGGTGATGCGTCATGGACAGTATCGTAAAAGAGGCATGTGGATTTACGACGATACTGGTATATATATATATATATATATATATATATATATATATATATATATATATATATATATATATATATATATATATATATATATATATATAGGCAATTGCAACCTAACTTTTGTTGTAGATCCGATTAACATTTCGCATGAAAGTAGATAACTCAGTAATAAATATAGCCAGTTCAGTCCATTCATCATAGAAAAGTTTAGTTTATTTCAGGTGGAAAAAAATAAACTACTACTATATATTCAACAGTCCCTAAATACCAGGATTTTAAACACTAGGTGACCATGTACCAGTGGCGTTAACATTATAGAATAGAAGTACTTTTGAGTGGATGATGCTTCAAGATAATGGACTGTCTATGATTTTACTAAGTAAGCCTGGAATCCAGGCGATTGAGATTTTGAATTTTACTTTCCCCTCTCAGGGGAAAACAAAATTCAAAATCCACATCAATCGGATTCTAAGTAATGTTTTTTCTCAAAGATGTGTAAGTTTGCGTAACACAGTTTTACATAATAATCTCGCAATGAAGACAATCGTCGTTTTAAATGGTAACAAGAAAAATCAATTTAATTTCGCAGACTTTCATATATTTTTTTCTTCTTCAAAGCTAAGGGTTCTCAGTTCCAGAAAGGGGTCAACTCTGTACAGATTTAGGCTTCGCTTATATTTTAACGACTTGGTTTCTGTAAATGTGGTAGGTTTAATATTGAGTGTCATTTGAAGAGCGCATAGTCAAGCAAATTTAGGTCATGCAATGATCATATTAGTGGACAGTTCCAAAATATTTACATTGCAAGTGATAACGAATGCGATGAGCTAATTTGGATTCAAAACTGAGCATGCGCATATGCTAAAGACTGTCATGGCGGTGTTGCGGTAACCCTTAATCTAGATAGAGATATGTGTGGTATTAAACCAAGACTATATTACTTCTTGTCACAAACAACCTGACAGAATTTTACAACGTCGATTTCATCAACGCAGTGATAACTCATTCTACACAGTGATTGATACAATATTATGGTTTACCAGTTCCATGCAGGAAGGTATAGGATAGTACTATCACGCCGCCAATGTGTCACTATTTCTATAAGAAAGGATGAATGTGAATTTACAAAAAAATATGAAATTGTTTTTCCCCTTGTCAGTTGCAATTCATCACAGCAGCTGTTCTTAGTATTTAGTGTTTTAAACTGAAAGTAGGCCTTCAGCCAGCAAATGTATGTAACATGGAAGAAAACAAACTTATGATACACGTACTAGTGAATATAGTCCAGCAGAACATGTATATCTAAGAATATGTTACATAAAAGAAGGTGTGCTTTTATGTAGTCTAGAGGAGTATCCGTACGGCTTCGAATACGAAGCAACGGATAACCTCTAAACTATCTTTTATGGCGTATATAAATAAATAAAACTTGTTTACACAAGTCTAGAGTATGAGTACCTCTGACTCAGTTCAGTATGTTTCAATTCAGTTTAGCCTAGGGATTCGTCGTTGACTTTCGGATCTGGTCTGGCGATCCGAGTCGTACTAAATTTGAAAGCCAACGACGAATCTCTGGGTCATTCTCAGTCTGATTCCAAGTTATTTTCCCATCTTCCTGGTTTCAATTTTGTTGTGACGTCACGTTGTTATTGGTGAAGCTTAATGACAATCTGAACACAATTACTAGTAATTGTAATCTATATGCATTGTAATTTTAATGTTTTGAAATGTGATTTGAATGACAGATAAATCTAAAGGGAGACTTCGGGGATTACAGATGTGGGGGCAGAAAATGGGGAGGGATGTTCAGATTTTACAAATCGGTTCCCGAGGAGGGCCATATTGTAGAAATGGAATAAGGAGATGGTCATCTTTTTACTTTGAACCATTGTAGTATCTAACTTTGCATTATTTTGTGATTTTGGCATCCCAATACTAACACATCCCACCGATGCCACCATTGTATCAGTGGTGGTAGCGGCGGAAAACGACAAATTCCTTTAATATCATCAACATGGTGGAAGCGGTGTGGTCAAGCCTTACCAATGATTCTGAGACTTTAGTCCATTTTCTTCTCTGACACCCATGTATTTGAGATATTTGAATGGGGGAGGGGTGGGATCATGCTTCTAAGAAAGGAAATTGAGAGAGGGTCACTTTTAGTAAATTGGAATAATGGGCGGGTCACCTTTTACGCAATAGAACGGGCTTGGTCCCCCCCCCCCCACTTCTTGTGGAGACTTGCTAGACTTGTTAAAACTATATATACGGATTGCAACTACTGGCTACATTGGGTCTTCTGTGACTTTACACTGCAATGTGAAGATAGGGTCTGGTCATCCACCCGGTAATGCAAATTGAAGTAAAAAAAAAACCGCAATGCACATACCACATTTCTTTCATACAAACGACGGTTATTCTTACCCCGGTCATCATTGACCATTGTGGTATGGGTTTAAAACGAATGGTGTGTGTGTGGTGGGGGGGGGGGGGGGGGGTACGGGGGTGTAACTTGAAAGAACTACTCAACCACATTCGGAAAATCTCAATTGACCTACCAAATTCCACTTCAAAGTCCAACAATCATGACAATTTATGCCCAATTGACACAACAACCTCCAATTCAAAATTATGAGAAAATCTCACCATCACAAACCACCTGTTGATCTGCCCGGTAATGATCTCTGGCACAGCATGGTTGTGCGCCCTCTTTCGGCAAATGCAGAAAGTGTAACCTTTGACACCCGACCTAAAACTTCCCAGTCTACACAAACTATCAGGAAAGTATGCTAGCATAATTCTTCGACGTGCGGGTACGGCATTATAAAGTAGAACGTGGAGGGTCACGATTTAGGTACATCTTTGTAACACTACCTTTGGAAAATGTCTTCGTTTTCAGCGAATTGTTTGGTTGAGTTGACATTCGATGGACATCATCGCGTCGGTGATCATCGCGATTTTAACCCAAATCAGAGGACCAACCCCCTTGTCTTATCAAAGACCCCACATCGAGCGAATACTACCAAAGTGGAGAAATTTAGCTGCAGTGGCGTAGTAATTGATCCCGTGCAGGGATTGGTATTGACTCATGGCTCGCTTTTCACTCGATTTTTTTCCAAACCGATGAATTTGCGGGTCCAGAGACACCTCGGTATGGACTTCGTGCCCCTATCTGGGAAGGAGTCCAAAGTCCACAAGGTTGACGCTTTGCTTAGCAAACGAACAAGTTCACCAGCTTCATCGACAGGTAACGAACGGGGAAACTTTCAGCTTTTCTCTGCCAGTCCAATAGTCATGTGGAACTGCCCCAATTTCAGTAAAGTACTAAACGCTCTCCTACCTAAATCTGATGGTTGGCGATTTGATGATGCGCACCTTGACGATTTGTCCGTTGCCATGGCAGCGGATGGGGAGGAGAATAACTATCTTAATTACGATGAGCAAGCTATTCAACCACATCAATCCAAGTCAGAGACTTCACTTCAATCTCAGATGATAATTACGTCATGGTTTGCTCTACTGCAAATCAAAAACTGGAACAGTGCTGACGTCAGGTTTGTATGTAAATTATCTTAGTGGTCTGGTGTTAAGTTATTGAAATGACAAGTCGATTTAAGATGATGGCTGGATAGTTAGGGAGGCTGGCAAGGAAATTGCAAGTTATAGTAGGGTTGAGCCTCATTGCTACAGTTTGTTTCTGAATGGCTAACATCTAAAGGCCAAGATTTGATCAACCCAACTGTATAATTGGGAATCTGGTAGGAGAGCTTCCTATGTGTATACATTAATCCTATGTGATCACAGAGGCTGCAGTGCCGGGACTTGAGTAAGTTACATTTGTATATAGAGCCATATCACTACATGAACAGTCCAATTTACCCACCTTTACCCAACCTTTACCCTACCTGTGACCCACGTAACCACCATCTCTGTCCAGGGGTAGTACGAGACACAGTACCACTTTTGACTGATTATGGCCCCCAGGGGCGAGATCACCGGGGGTAAATTAAGTCAAAGGTGGAACTTCGTCTCATACTCACCACATTTACACATTCTCTGCTCAAGATTTCCTCTGGTGGAAAGACATGGTCAAATATGACTTTTCGTACAGTGGCATTATACTGATATTGGTCCACAGTCAGAGGAATAATTATACCACATTATCTATGATCACAGCATCCACTGTGGAAGGCTGCACTTTATAAATTGCACCATTAATGGCTGCACTAGCTGCAACTAGAAATTTTTTTAAAAACTGTGTTGCAATGTTACAATTATAGTGACTTATTCATAATATACACCCTGAACAGTATTAAGTCACCTGTGGGCAGATGTTGTATTTGTACATCTAATGAACACATAATATGGTACAATAAATCTAATCAAAATGATTTTTGGGTCCACACCCAAAAAAACAGCACTATCACTGCGATCATGATTCCAACCTGTTGCTGTGCTACTTCTGGATATCATCAACCTCAAATTAATATGCACAGTGCCTAATTATTGGTATTTTATCAGTTTTAAGTAAATGTATTATTGATTGTCAGCTTGAAAAAAGAATATCCTAGTTACAGCTAGTGCAGCCTTAATGGGTTTTTGGTGGTTTTTTTTTTGTTTTTGTTTTTAATGTTTTTTTTTATTTATTTTTTTATTTATTTATTTATTTATTTTTTTATTTTTTTATTATTTTTTTTTTTATTTTAATTTTAATTTTTAATTTTTTTAATTTTTTTTTTTGGGGGGGGGGTGTGTTAGGAATTGCTCCCATAAGTAAAACATCAAATACTGTATACAAACATAACAAATTTTTTTTTATCATTCTGCTGATCAGGTTAATTATTACCTCATGACTTTTGATTTCCACTGTTTTTTATCTACCCATGTTCATTTATAACTGTTATTTGGGAATTTGCCATTTCTTCTGCAAACTAGGCTGCGAACTAACTATTTATATCTTGCATGCAAAAAAAATTGCCAGCCAGCTAGCCATCCACACCAGAGTGAAAAAAAATAACATTCATGGAAAAAGAGGTGGTGTATTTCATCACAAGGTAAGGCCAGCTGTAATACCAGAGTTTTCTAGGATTTTGTGTTCAGTAATCATGTATCATTGTATGAGTCACAGTAATTTCATTTTTCTATTAATTTCGTTATGAAACTTGATATTTTTTCTCTTGCAGGATTGAACCATATGAAATGATACCATGCTCTGAATTACAACAGGGGCAATCTCTAGTTACCGTAGCAACACCATTCGCCAGTGTATGTCCATTGGTATTTTTTAACAGTTTTAGTAAAGGTATCGTGACGAACATAGCTAGGGAAAATAATTCTTTGATCATGACGGATGCAAGGTGTCTACCGGGTACAGAAGGTGGTGGAGTTTATACGATGGAGAATCCATTACAACCAGGGTAAGTAAGTGTCTGAAATACAGACAGTGTTCACCAGAAGACTATGTAACATAATATGCAATCCAATTGATCATTTTGCAAGTTTAGGTTGTTGTGTTACTTGATAGATATATCAAAATTTTTACTGCTAAACACAGCATGATTGTTCTTGAGGGAAGTCTAAAAACTGAATGAACATACTAAAACAACTCTCACAATCACAATCCTGCTGTGTTCAGTAATAAAAGTGCTCTTGTCTACTGTGAGTGAAATGACCTAAACTTACCAAAGGATCAGCATTGATCATAAATGCATATGTTACGTACAGTCTTCTGACAGACACTTCCTGTTTTAGCTGTAAGTACTGAGCCGAGGGTGTTCATATAACAATCGAAATATTTTGTAGTCATGGGCACAAAGTCAAGTTTATATATACAACTACTGACATCAGACTGTGGATGAACAGAACCTGTTACAAACAGGGAAAGTAAAGAAATAAATTGGATTAATAACATTTGGCACAGCATGTTGGAAGTACAGAGACTTGTATTATTGCATTCCATCATTTGATAAGAACAGCTGTATGGCCTCTTTACATAATAGTTCACATCCACAAACAAATTTCCAGTTCCCCTGGCATTTCATGTACACATAAAGAGGCCATAAAACTGTTCATATCAAACCATGGTGTGTAAATACAAGTCTCTGCTGTTCCAACCTGCTGTGCCAAGTGTTATTAATCCAATTCATTTGTTTACTTTCATTGTTTATACGATAACAGGTTCCTGTCTATGGCCAATTCGGCAGTTGTGAAAATCACATCCAAACTTGATTCTAAATACTAGTACTCCATGCCAAAAACTTGAACATTGTCCTCTATTTGTCTCTAAACAAATAAATACACATCATCATAAACCACAACCTCTTTTATGTCATGGCACCGTCCAAAACGCACCAAGTCAAGTTTGATTTTTCAATGTGTCACACAAGAAAAATAAGCTCTGGTTTGCAAGAATGTAAATGCAAAGCGAACTATTAAAATATTTTGTGTTAAAAATTCAAAAAAGCAAGCTAAGAGAGAGAAAAAGAGTCACAATTGATGATCAACATCTGAACTGAGCAGTTACAAACTTATAGTAATTGACCAAATGCATTTCTTGTTCTATCAATGCTGTAGTGTAAAAAATATCAATACCCTGAGGAATTGCAAAAAATTAACATAACAGTTGGCATAACATCATAACAGTTGCCATGACATCATAACAGTTGCCATGACATCATAACAGTTGCCATGACATCATAACAGTTGATACGATAAACAGTTGGTACAGCTGTTGGCAATGTTGGCATACCACTTCTGTCAATCTTTCAAGTATTTCAATAACAAAATGTAACAGAACACCTTTATGTATGCCATTGGTTGTTGTAGTTCTTGGTACTGGTACCTGCGACAGCATTTTACCTCATGCTTGCAGATGAAAATAGAGAAAGATCAACTTATTCTTACACCTATCATAATGCTAGTGTGACACATAGATCAAATGTGATGAACAAGAAATAAAATAATCATTATTTTTTATTACCTGCCTAGGTGGTCAAAGTCTTATTCAGGTCATGAGAATACCACAACACATTATAGGCACTTTTCTGGAAAGCTGAACTAGCGTTTTGAAATAATATATTATTTTCTTTTCAGATACCTTGCTGGTTTAATTGTTGCACCTTTATGTTGGAAGTCAAATGAATGGATTGGTTTGACTTTAGCCTGTAGTATATCAGAAATACTGAATTCACTACAGCAGGTCTTAAATCATAGATTTGATAATCTACTTCCAATCAGGAACGTCTCTGAGAAAGGCAGATGCATCAACACTCAGCAAGGTGAGATTACCTTCTAAAAATTGGGGGTACGTTATATGTCTAAGCAAACTTGAAAAAATGATCTATAGCATGTACACTCAAACACACACACATGTATGTATTCAGTTTCACATACAATAATGTATGTGCATGTGTGCATGCATGCATGCATGCATGCATGCATGCATACATACATACATACATACATACATACATACATACATACATACATACGCATGCATGCATGCATGCATGCATACATACATACATACATACATACATACATACATACATACATACATACATACATACATACATACATACATACATACATACACATGCGTGCGTGCGTATGTACGTACGTACGTACGTACGTACATACATACATACATACATACATACATACATGCATGCATGCATACATACATACATACATACATACATACATACATACATACACATGCATGCATGCATGCATGCATACATACATACATACATACATACATACATACATACATACATACATACATACATACATACATACATACACATGCATGCATGCATGCATGCATACATACGTACGTACGTACGTACGTACGTACGTACATACGTACATACATACATACATACATACATACATACATACATACATACATACATACATACATACACATGCATGCATGCATGCATGCATACATACATACATACATACATACATACATACATACATACATACATACATACATACATACATACATACATACATACATATATACATACATACATACACACTCTCTGAATGAAAACTAAAAATTGTGCTTTCTACCTCTGTTCATTGTCTACACTTTACTATCAATTCAATTCTACAGAATCCATGACCATTCCATATGGTATGGGAATTATCAAAGCAATGAAGAGGGTGGTTCTTGTCCAGGCAGGCTCAGTCTGGGGGTCAGGGGTCATCATTGACTCTGACAAAGGAATCATACTGACCTGTAGACACGTTGTCAAGGGTGCTATCAACTCAAAGGGTAAGACACCAAAATAACTCATGTTACTATGAATGCATGTTTTGAAATTCTGTCGTTTTCCAATAATCTTCAGCCAGCGTAACATCATGGATGGTGTTTCCCAATGCACCGATACCATAAAACATCCAGTAAAGTTATCATGATGTGAAAACAAACGAAGTTTAATATCAAAAGAGTTCATTTGACTGCTTTTCAAAATGGTCATAACTTATTTTTTGATAAATTCCAGGGGATAATACCGAAAGGCTTTTTTTTTTTAAAAGTCAACTAGTGTATGATATTTGACTTTTTATAAGGATGAATCTTGTTTTGGGACCCTTTTGTTTGAAAATCAAATTAGTTGAATATCTCAAAACTTTCCTGTACAAAAGTTTTTATTTGAAATTTTGTGGATTTGAAAGATGCTGTCTTATATAAATGATACTTTGCATGTGACCACTACCGGTAGTAGACTGAAGATCCAATTTATGATGTTATCTGTTTGTGTAACATCCACACTCCCCCTCCCCCCTCCCCCCAAATGCAACAAGAGAAGTACAACAACAACTTTATTACACTTCTATCCTAGCCTTGAATCCATGTGGATGGGGATTTAAATTTTTGCTTTCCCATCATATTTTTTTGAGGGGGAAAACCAAAAATGAAAAATTTCCTTACAGCATGGATTCCAGGCTACTACTATACTTTAAGCGGCTACAGTATGGTAAAATACAACAATAATAAGAATGCTAATGACTAAAAATCCATTAATTTGTGAACATACAAATTAACACTGCAAAGACCTGTGAGTGGTTGCATGTTCTCATTGGCTCTAATATTTAACAATATTATATGTAAAATGAGCTATTATTTCCTGCTTTCTTCATAATTTCACCATTCCCACTATAAGCATCATTATGGAAGTATAACACATTACTTATAAATATCGATACATATTTCATATAATTCTGTTCCCATTCTTTACAGTTCAAGTGAGAATTGACTTTCCTCTCAGGCATTGGGAAAGTGCTGAAGTCATTTTTTGCACATCAGTGACATCAGCTCTAGACTTGGCTGTCTTACGACTACAGAATACACATTCTACTGGTATTAACAGTTTACCAGACTTGGAGATTGCCACAGATTATAGAAAAGGTAAGTATATGTGTTAACATAGCAATAGTCATAAGATTTGGGGTGTGTGTATGTAGGAGGGTGGGGGTGGGGGTGGGGGTCCCCTTCTTACATCTTGACTCGGCCATCTCAACTGAAATTAAGTGGAGGCATGAGAATAAGATGGTTACTGAGGGTGACTTGGAATTTGCAAGTTGCATGTCCAAGCCTTGCCATGGCCATCACTGTTTGTTTTTGGATGGGTTAAGTCCCTCGCAAAAATTTGAATCATGATTGTGCCCCAGTCAATCCAACTGTTAAATGTGGGACCTGGTAGGACAGTGGTTGCTTTTTGAATAACTTGTGCTTATAGAATGGAAATCGTATAAGACATTCTTCTTTCTTCCAATGGAATGATCATCTTCAAACTTGATGAATATACAGTTTCAAAGCCATGATATCTGGCAGGTTCAAAAGGTATGTATGCGTAGACCCTATTTTATATTTCATTCACATTATTTTCATTCTTTCTAAACTTTCTTTATACTCAGGTAGAGATGTCTGTGTGGTTGGCCATGCATTGTTTCCAAGAGAAATGTCCATGCATCCTTCCATCACATATGGTGTTCTTTCCAACCTTGTAACAGTGGAAGAGACACCCATACTTCTACAGGTAATTTATCAATCTATCAATCTCATGTATGTATCTCTGCTGTAAGGGCACCCATACTTCTACAGGTAATTTATCAATCTCATGTATGCATCTCTACTGTAAGGACACCTATACTTCTACAGGTAATTTATCAATCTCATGTATACATCTCTACTGTAAGGGCACCCATAGTTAAGTCTTTGTTTCTCATGACCTGACTGACCCTATATTTCCTCAGTCTGGCAAAATTGATTTTGAAAATTGATGCCCTGTATGGCGGAATATAAAAAAAAATCACAACTTCACTGATTATACAAAGGTGACCCCAGGCATAAGCATGTACTTGAGTGAAAGTTATCGTTTATTGGTGAAATAAGGGAACTTTAATAAAAAACAAATGATTCATGTTTCCTTCCAGGCTGACTTGTCATATCTACAACATCATTCATGTATGATTATGAAGTATCACCAACATGTACAGATACACGTAATTTTGATGTTTACCATTTTTATTTGACCTTAGCACAGACTGTGACAGAACCCCATGACACGTATGAGTGCTGCAAGTGTGGCATACTCAGGGTATTTGTACAAAGGCTTGCAGTGTTCTCTGTATGTACATATTCAGTGTGTACTCAGACCACTAAAAGAGCAGTTCTTTTAGTGGTCTGAGGTCTGTATGAGATGAAGCCTTTCAGGTTGTTGTAAAAAAGGAAATAAGGGTTTATATTAAAGTACTAGTGATGGTTATTTTGTATCTTGCGATTGTTTCTTTGTAGTCAACCTGTGCGGTCCATTCTGGTGCTAGCGGTGGACCCTTGCTTTGTGCAGACACTGGGAAACTTCTTGGAATTGTTGCTAGTAACTCCAAGTAAGTGACTTAAGACTGCACACACAGTCTAACACACACACACACACACACACACACACACACACACACACACACACACACACACACACACACACATATATACATACACATAGACAAAATTTCAACACGAGCAAACATATTATGAAGACATTACATAAAACCTGTCACTATATAAGTTGGTAAAATACAGCATAAAAAGATAAACTCTACAAATGAATAGACACAACTTATTTCATGCTTATGAAAATAAAATATTCTATGGTGTCTTTGATTAGGCCTGAAAAAAATAATTGTTTGGTTCCGGTTACCTGACCCCACCTAGCTTTTCACTGCCAACCCTCTACTTCTTTTATGTATTCAAGAAAAAAATAATAAAATTGCAAAAATTGGCAAGTCTCACATGAAATAGTGGATGCGGAAACTGCCATCAACTTAATAAAAAGACACTCTAAAAATGTTCTTCCAATCTGTAATGGCTTTAATACATCTGATTGGATGAAATAAACAACACAGAGACCATTTGGAAAACAATGGAAAACCTGAACTAGACACTCGCACATGGAAAAAAAAATAATGAAATGAAATAAAAAATCTACCGACCCCACCTATTCTAAAATTGAGTGTAACCGAAACAACACAATTTTTTTTATTAGGTCTTCTCAAATTTTCTAAAAATGTACAAGTCATGTACATGTCATTTGGAGATCGCGCTTTTTCTTGTGTCACCCCAAAATTAAGGAATTCCTTGCCTCTAGATACACGGAAATGCAAAACAGTGACTTATTTTAAGACCAATCTTAAAACTCACCTCTTTAAACAGACCTATGGCCTATAAATAAGTTGGTATTGGCTTGTTTATTATTTATTGGACCTTATTTTGTTTTTTAATATGCATCTCTTGCTATTTTAACTTTGCAGACACAGTTGCTCTTTTCTAGATAATCAATTTGTTTTTACAAAGTTTTTTGTTTCATTTTAATACCGGGGTAGTTCCTGTTAAGTACCTATGAATACTTTCTGGATTAGAGGTGCTGTATATGTGCTTATTGAGTTATTATTATTATTATTATGTTTATTATTATGTATTTTTTGTTTTGTTTTTACAGGGATACTGAAAGTGGGGCATCATTCCCTCATGTCAATTTCATCATACCAATAGCAGCTATACATACAGCCATACACACATTTCTTAAAACATACGGTAAGTTTTTTCTCCCAGATGATGTTTTGTGTAAGTGGTTGACATTACGATCACAGAAATGTAAACTAAAAGGAGAGAGTTTGTATGATGGAATAATAAAATACACTGCAGTATACAAGAAATTAAAGTGATCACATAGATTAAAATTGCGTATTTATTTTGGATTTTTGATTTATTAAATAATTTTATCATGGCTTCCTACTTGAAAAATCATCTGAAACAACATAGACCAAGTTTGTGTTTGTAACTCAATACATTCCAGAAAGCTAAACAATGTGTAAAAAGTTTGTAATTGTATGTACAATAACAACAAATTTTACATTTATTTATCATCTTTTGCAATTTGGTTGTAGTCAATTCAAATTTGTATTTGTTGTTGTTTTTCAGATGTAAAATGTTTGCAGATTTTAAGCATGGCCAACAAGGATGTACAGAGGGTCTGGAAATTACAGGACGATATCCTCCGTAGAGAAGCTGGTAATCCACAATGTAGACTCTGAATTTCAGATGACATCCATTGAGAAGCTGGCAAACAACAATTTAGACTCTGAATTTCAGATGACACATCCTCAGTTTAGAAGCTGGCAATCCACAATGTCACAGACTGACTTTCAGATGACATCCTCTGTGGAAAAGTCAACAAGTAACAATGTTTGTTCAGTAATTATGGCCAAATATTAGTACATAAAAAATAATGTTATTCCAAATTTGTAGAGTTATCAAAATTGTGCCAGATTTTGCATATTGCAGTATTTAAATGCTTGTGGAAAAGTGATATCGAATATTGGGCATGTTTATGCAAATTATTCTGGTGTTAATACAACTTTTAATGAGTGGCTGGCAGGCCAGCCATATTTGATGTAAAAATCTATTCGTACAATTGCTCAGGAAATGAAATGCGGAAACACTATGTGTAGGTGCTTAACCTCCTCACCCCCCCCCCCCTCTATTTTATCAGATGTGGTCTTTCTGCTGCTATTATTAGATTTAACCTTGACTTTCATCTTTGTAGTGAAGTATCAAAATAAACCTTTTTCTTGCATTTCACACACATCGTATTATTTCAGTGGTTGATTTCTTTCAAATCTAAATGTACATACCCTGGTAATGTTTAACATATATCAAACATAAATCTTCTTGAAACTCGACCATTTTGATTGCAGGACTGCCATATTTGTCTGAAAAATATACTTTAGTACAATATTGGTCAATTCAAGCCCATGTTTATAATTATAATTATCATATAGTTTGCCTAATACAGGCGTTGGTGGCGCTCTTGTAGCCGCCCTGCCTTGTTTACCATTTCTTTGTTCTTCCACAGACAACTAACTAGACAGATTCGTAACAAACCTCCCATTGTTCGATCATAGCCTCGGGTAAACATTACTGTATTGTCATGGAAATAACTTTCCAACGTGTGAATCTGTCCGAATTCAATATAGTCTCGTATAAATCAACAGACCACATGATACTACGCGATATTTCGATGGGAAAGTTTGCTATCCCACTGACAGAATCATAAATGTAATAGATGACTTGCAATATCGGCACTTGTGTGTGTTGTCTGTGGTTCTTCCTACCTCATGTACTTGTGGTCGTAAGTCGTGCAACGGGTGGCTATAAAATTTCCTGCTCTCTTATTGTAGAGGCATTTTTTCCAGCCAAGCAGCTGAATAAAGGAATTGATGGCATAGTTGTCTTGCAATCCTGCTCAAATCAAAACTATTTATAAGAATCAAACCGTAGTTTTGGTTCTATCAACACAATCAGGCAAAACTGAAATTATCTTTAATTACCTAGAGCTCAAACAACCAGATCGATTGATTGATTACGGATGCCTGTCAAAAAGGACACTGTATACGGAGGTTCAGATCGTCGAATGATAACGTCACCGGACAGAATCCTGCAGGCACATTAATACATCATATTAGAAGTGATCCTCGATGCTGAACCATTCCACAGTGGCAGAGAAAATAGCGCGCCACCAACGACAATATTTGCTGGAATGCTGGGACACAAGCGCCCATCCTCTGTATACATTTAAACTGTTTTGAAATTTGCGTGTGTTTAGCCTGCCACGTGGTGTTGATTCGATACCCGGGAAAAAGAAGTGAATTATTTTATTATTATATTGTGTAGTTGTCGTTGTCAGCGGCGATTGCAGTAGCAGTAGTTTGGTATGCATCACAGCGAAAACTATATATCGTCCCGAAAGTGAAACGGAATTAATTTCTTCATTTTCAAGTGAGAGTACATATATATGTCGATAATTCTGATGTCATCGTGATAAGTAGTGTACTGATACTCTAAAGGGGCACCTAAACTTCTATACCGTACCGCCAAATGTTAAACTACGTGTCGCTTGATGAACATTTAGATGCCATTTTCAAACATGCATAATTCTTCACTTGCAAATTTTCACATCTGCCCTATGTATTTTCTTCCAGTTTTCGGACAGTAAACTACGGCTACGGTTGTTTTGCATGACTACAAAAGTATTTCGGGGACGAGATAACGTTTATGTATACGCACCTATATAAGTTTGTAAGTTATACACAGTCTGTAACGAGTCAGTGTACAAGATATAGACATAATATCTAACATGTTAAGTATTTTAGACCATAGACATATATTGGAAAATTCCATTTTCAGCACTTTCAAAGAACCACAGATTATTGTCGCCGGAAACTTAATGAAAATTCCCGTGACTTTTGACTACGGTAGACGAGGGGTACATTTCCGCGCTGAACTCGGTCATTGAGAGCGCGGAAATTGCTTTGAACGCCCAGTCATTGAGAGCGCGGAAATTGCTTTGAACGCCCAGTCATTGAGAGCGCTGCATGAAATTGCTTTAAACTCTATCATTGAGAGCGCGGAAATTGCTTTGAACTCTATCATTGAGAGCGCGGAAATTGCTTTGAACGCCCAGTCATTGAGAGCGCGGAAATGTCCCCCTCGTCCACCGTAGTTTAGCGCCAACGATAGGTGTTGTCTGACATATCAGATGTTGGTGAAATTCTTTTATAAAAGGCAAACGGTTGTGCCAAATGGAAGGTAAATTTATACCCGATATTTCAATCAACAATTTAGACTCTGAATTTCAGATGACACATCCTCAGTTTAGAAGCTGGCACTGAATCCACAATATCACAGACTGACTTTCCGACGACATCCTCTGTGGAAAAGTCAACAATTAACAATACATACTCTGAATTTCAGACTAAATCCACAGTGTTTGTTCAGTAATTATGGCCAAATATTAGTACATAAAAAATAAAAAAATAACATTATTCCAAATTTGTAGAGTTATCAGAATTGTGCCATATTTTGCATATTGCAGTATTTAAGTGCTTGTGGAAAAGTGATATCGAATATTGGGCATGTTTATGCAAATTATTCTGGTGTTAATACAACTTTTAATGAGTGGTTGGCAGGCCAGCCACATTTGATGTAAAAATCTATTTGTACAATAGCTCAGGAAATGAAATGCGGAAACACTATGTGTAGGTGCTTATCCCCCTCTGTATTATCAGATGTGGTCTTTCTGCTGCTATTATTAGATTTAACCTTGACTTTCACCTTTGTAGTGAAGTATCAAAATAAACCTTTTTCTTGCATTTCACACACATCATATTATTTCAGTGGTTGATTTCTTTCAAATCTAAATGTACATAACCTGGTAATGTTTAACATATATCAAACATAAATCTTTCTGAAACTCGACAAATTTGATTGCAGGACTGCCATATTTGTCTGAAAAATATACTTTAGTACAACATTGGTCACTTCAAGCCCATGTTTATAATTATCATATAGTTTGCCTAATACAGGCGTTGGTGGCGCTCTTGTAGTCGCCCTGCCTTGTTTACCATTTCTTTGTTCTTCCACAGACAACTAACTAGACAGATTCGTAACAAACCTTCTCCCATTGCTCGATCATAGCCTAGCTCGGGTAAACATTACTGTATTGTCATGGAAATAACTTTCCAACGTGTGAATCTGCCCGAATTCAATATAGTCTCGTATAAATCAACAGACCACACGATACTACGCGATATTTCGATGGAAAAGTTTGCTATCCCTACTGACAGAATCATAAATGTAATATATGACTTGCAATATCGGCACTTGTGTTAGTTGTCTGTGGTTCTTCCTACCTCATGTACTTATGGTCGTAAATCGTGCAGCGAGTGGCTATAAAATTTCCTGCTCTCTTATTGTATAGTAGAGGCATTTTTCCAGCCAAGCAGCTGAATGTGAATAAAGGAATTGATGGCATAGTTGTCTTGCAATCCTTCTCAAATCAAAACTATTTATAAGAATCAAACCGTAGTTTTGGTTCTATCAACAAAATCAGGCAAAACTGAAAGTATCTTTAATTACCTAGAGCTCAAACAACTAGATCGATTGATTACGGATGCCTATCAAAAAGGACACTGTATACGGAGGTTCAGATCGTCGAATGATAACGTCACCGGACAGAATCCTTCAGGCACTTTAATACATCATATTAGAAGTGATCCTCGATGCTGAACCAGCAGAGAAAAATAGCGCGCCACCAACGACTATATTTGCTGGAATGCTGGGACACAAGCGCCCATCCTCTGTATACATTTAAACTGTTTTGAAATTTGCGTGTGTTTAGCCTGCCACGTGGTGTTGATTCGATACCTGGGAAAAAGAAGTGAATTATTTTATTATTATATTGTGTAGTTGTCGTTGTCAGCGGCGATTGCAGTAGCAGTAGTTTGGTATGCATCACAGCGAAAACTATATATCGTCCCGAAAGTGAAACGGAATTAATTTCATCATTTTCAAGTGAGAGTACATATATATGTCGATAATTCTGATGTCATCGTGATAAGTAGTGTATACGTACTGATACTCTAAAGGGGCACCTAAACTTCTATACCGTACCGCCAAATGTTAAACTACGTGTCGCTTGATGAACATTTAGATGCCATTTTCAAACATGCATAATTCTTCACTTGCAAATTTTCACATCTGCCCTATGTATTTTCTTCCAGTTTTCGGACAGTAAACTACGGCTACGGTTGTTTTGCATGACTACAAAAGTATTTCGGGGACGAGATAACGTTTATGTATACGCACCTATATAAGTTTGTAAGTTATACACAGTCAGTAACGAGTCAGTGTACAAGATATAGACATAATATCTAACATGTTAAGTATTCTAGACCATAGACATATATTGGAAAATTCCATTTTCAGCACTTTCAAAGAACCACAGATTATTGTCGCCGGAAACTTAATGAAAATTCCCGTGACTTTTGACTACGGTAGACGAGGGGTACATTTCCGCGCTGAACTCGGTCATTGAGAGCGCGGAAATTGCTTTGAACGCCCAGTCATTGAGAGCGCGGAAATTGCTTTGAACGCCCAGTCATTGAGAGCGCTGCATGAAATTGCTTTAAACTCTATCATTGAGAGCGCGGAAATTGCTTTGAACGCCCAGTCATTGAGAGCGCGGAAATTGCTTTGAACTCTATCATTGAGAGCGCGGAAATTGCTTTGAACGCCCAGTCATTGAGAGCGCGGAAATGTCCCCCTCGTCCACCGTAGTTTAGCGCCAACGATAGGTGTTGTCTGACATATCAGATGTTGGTGAAATTCTTTTATATAAGGCAAACGGTTGTGCCAAATGGAAGGTAAATTTATACCCGATATTTCAATCAACAATTTAGACTCTGAATTTCAGATGACACATCCTCAGTTTAGAAGCTGGCACTGAATCCACAATATCACAGACTGACTTTCCGACGACATCCTCTGTGGAAAAGTCAACAATTAACAATACATACTCTGAATTTCAGACTAAATCCACAGTGTTTGTTCAGTAATTATGGCCAAATATTAGTACATAAAAAATAAAAAATAACATTATTCCAAATTTGTAGAGTTATCAGAATTGTGCCATATTTTGCATATTGCAGTATTTAAGTGCTTGTGGAAAAGTGATATCGAATATTGGGCATGTTTATGCAAATTATTCTGGTGTTAATACAACTTTTAATGAGTGGTTGGCAGGCCAGCCATATTTGATGTAAAAATCTATTTGTACAATAGCTCAGGAAATGAAATGCGGAAACACTATGTGTAGGTGCTTAGCCCCCTCTGTATTATCAGATGTGGTCTTTCTGCTGCTATTATTAGATTTAACCTTGACTTTCACCTTTGTAGTGAAGTATTAAAATAAACCGTTTTCTTGCATTTCACACACATCGTATTATTTCAGTGGTTGATTTCTTTCAAATCTAAATGTACATAACCTGGTAATGTTTAACATATATCAAACATGAATCTTCTTGAAACTCGACCATTTTGATTGCAGGACTGCCATATTTGTCTGAAAAATATACTTTAGTACAACATTGGTCACTTCAAGCCCATGTTTATAATTATCATATAGTTTGCCTAATTTTTTTATTATTATTATAACTTTATTGAAGGATACCCTCCCATATACTATAAAAAACACAACATTTACATAGTACACAAGACAAACGTTAAAAAGAGCACTCTAAAATAGACAGACAGAAAAGATATTTTAAAAATACATTAAATTCATATATCTTGAAGTTATCTTCGAGCGTAAAAAACAGTCGGAGGAGAATACCGACGAAATTAATAAGTTCGAGCTACTCTTCACCCTATCAAAAAATCTGAAGAGTAATTTTCTTCTAAGAGCTTCAAAAGTAGGAACCGTATTTGACACGAACATAGCACTTGCACTGCAATCACGTGCATAGCCCATAATGATTCGAAAGGCATTGTTATAAGCAACTCTGAGATCGTTTAAACTTTTGTTACTGTACAAAGACCATAATTGTGAACAATACATATTTGTACAGAAACTTCTGAACAAATAAAGTTTGACATGAGTCGAACAGAGTGGAAACTTTCGAAGAAGCGTATTGGCACGAATATAGAAGCGCCTCATTTGACTCTTAATTGCTTCATCATCAAAACAATTATCTGACATAGCATAGCCAAGGTAAGAATGCCTATGTGCCACCTCAAGTGTTTTTCCGTCTAAACTCACCCTAGGTAAGTAGTCTATCTTAAGAGGACTCTTGCGGGGTATGAAGTACATACAGTTTGATTTCTTTGGGTGATACATTATGTCATGATCGATACCATAGCTTTCACATATTGAAATAAGCTCACGGAGACCTCTTACTGAAGGACACATTAATACCAGGTCATCAGCGTACATAAGATGATTAATAGTTACTCCACCTATATTACAACCCTTTTTATTCGTCATCAAACGAGTACTCAGCCCATCCATGTACATGTTGAAGAGCTGAGGTGATAAAACACTACCCTGGCGAACCCCATTTGTGACAGAAAAGAGAGATGACCTTGCCTGACCCCACTGTACTCAAAAGGTCTGGGTACTGTACCAGACCATAAGTAAACGGATAAAGTGACTAGGTACACCCCTGGCGATTAGTTTTCTGAAAAGTGTCCAATGATTTACACGGTCAAAGGCTTTAGTTGCATCAAGGAAACAAACATATATAGGACTATTATATGACTGATAATAGTTAATAACTTCTTTCATGACATAAATGCACAGGTCTGTAGAATGGTTCTGCTTAAATCCGAATTGAAAATCTTCCGTATTAAGCATAGCTTTGCAACGTTCTAAAATTATAAGTTCAAGTATTTTTGAAGACACAGTTGAAAGTGCAATCGGTCTATAATTGTCTTTGCTGGTAATATCTCCTGTTTTATCCTTGACAAGTGGAACAATCATAGTTTTCATTAGGTCCTCTGGTAGAAATGCATGGTGAATCATAGCTGAAAAAGACCAAGCTAATAAGAAATGAATACGATTACTTGCATGTTTGAAGTGTTCACTTGAAAGGGTATCTGAACCGGCAGCCTTTCCAGTGGAAAGACTGTTAGTTGCAGTCAAAATTTCAATACTTTTAATTTGAGTAAAGTCATCAAAATTGTCTTGTGTGTTCAGCCAAGACTTAACGTAATCCTCATTTGAATTGTTTGTAACAGAGTTCAGTAATGTGGCTCAAACAACCAGATCGATTAATTGATTACGGATGCCTGTCAAAAAGGACACTGTATACGGAGGTTCAGATCGTCGAATGATAACGTCACCGGACAGAATCCTGTAGGCACTTTAATACATCATATTAGAAGTGATCCTCGATTCTGAACCATTCCACAGTGGCAGAGAAAAATAGCGCGCCACCAACGACTACATTTGCTGGAATGCTGGGACACAAGCGCCCATCCTCTGTATACATTTAAACTGTTTTGAAATTTGCGTGTGTTTAGCCTGCCACGTGGTGTTGATTCGATACCCGGGAAAAAGAATTGAATTATTTTATTATTATATTGTGTAGTTGTCGTTGTCAGCGGCGATTGCAGTAGCAGTAGTTTGGTATGCATCACAGCGAAAACTATATATCGTCCCGAAAGTGAAATGGAATTAATTTCTTCATTTTCAAGTGAGAGTACATATATATGTCGATAATTCTGATGTCATCGTGATAAGTAGTGTACTGATACTCTAAAGGGGCACCTAAACTTCTATACCGTACCGCCAAATGTTAAACTACGTGTCGCTTGATGAACATTTAGATGCCATTTTCAAACATGCATAATTCTTCACTTGCAAATTTTCACATCTGTCTTATGTATTTTCTTCCAGTTTTCGGACAGTAAACTGCGGCTACAGTTGTTTTGCATGACTACAAAATAAAGTATTTCGGGGACGAGATAACGTTTATGTATACGCACCTATATAAGTTATACACAGTCTGTAACGAGTCAGTGTACAAGATATAGACATAATATCTAACATGTTAAGTATTTAAGACCATAGACACATATTGGAAAATTCCATTTTCAGCCCTTTCGAAGAACCACAGATTATTGTCGCCGGAAACTTAATGGAAATTCCTGTGACTTTTGACTACGGTAGACGAGGGGTACATTTCCGCGCTGAACTCGGTCATTGAGAGCGCGGAAATTGCTTTGAACGCCCAGTCATTGAGAGCGCTGAAATTGCTTTTAACTCTATCATTGAGAGCGCGGAAATAGCTTTGAACGCCCAGTCATTGAGAGCGCGGAAATTGCTTTGAACGCCCAGTCATTGAGAGCGCGGAAATGTCCCCCTCGTCCACGGTAGTTTAGCGCCAACGATAGGTGTTGTCTGACATATCAGATGTTGGTGAAATTCTTTTATAAAAGGCAAACGGTTGTGCCAAATGGAAGGTAAATTTATACCCAATATTTTCTAAACGCGAAAACGAAAGCATGTTAATATATAGCAAATTTTAAGTACAGCACACCCTCACTCCGACACACTACTGCACAGTACGGACCGCACAGTATCACACATGCGCTACACGCACGTACGCACACTCACTGTCACGCGCATGAAAAATACGCATCGCACTATCATAAACATGAACATGAAAGTGACGAATGCACACAAACACACGCGTGAAATATAAGCACCACACTATCACACGCACGAAATATACACATTACAATATCACGCACGCTCGACCACGTTGCAGTATATTTTATACGGAAAGAAGACGTAAAAAAAATCGTGACGTCACAATATTTTAATAGATTTAGGATCAAGACATGCCATCGAAGTGGCTAGCTACATAACTATGTTATAAAGAAAGAAGAATTCGTTTAATTTCCGTTCTTATACTGCTTACTGTCAATTCTTTTCCGGTCGCTTCCCTTAATACCGACTCTGAGGCTTTAACATCGTAAATACTGAAACCGCTGAGTCATTTATTTGTTTACACAGTTGCCGTATGACAAATTTCATATAAGAGAGTCGGAATAATAATAAAAAACTACTAAGAGCAATAAAACATTCCACTGTTCAATATGCTTTTATCCTATATGGGTACTTTTACCTAAATAAATAGAAACGGAACGGCTTTTGACAGTACACGTTTTGGTAGGATTTTCCACCCGGGGGTCGGAGGGTATTTACCGGGTTGACCAAGCAAAAGGGGATGATTTCTATTGGTTATAGTTCAGCGAAATCTAGGAAAGTGTGGAGGGGAATGGATAGTTGCTTAGAATTCGGCAAAAAAAAAATCGGTGAAAGTGTGGTTGGTTATAGTTTGGCGAACTGGGGGAAAGTGTAGTTACTTCAAATTCGGCGAACTGGGTGAAGGTGTAGTTGGTTATAGTTCGCGATCGGCGAAATAAGGGGAAATTATCGTTGGTTGATATTCGGCAAAATGCGTGGGGGAAAGTGTGTTTGGTTATAGTTCGGCGAAATGAGGGGAAAGTGTGATTGGTAACGTTATAGTTCGGCAAAATGGGGCGTTGGTTATATAGTTCGCGAAGTGGGAGAAAGTGTGGTTAGTTATACAAAATAGTTGTGTAAAAATTTGATAATTCTTAACATTATTCATTTATTAGTCCTCTAAGGATACATAGTTAATCGCGGGTATTTCTGTTATTTCTAGATCTGTTAACAGAGTCCCATCTTCAAGAATGGCACCAATTCACATATACGCTATGGTTGATTATAAGTTTAACAAAAAAGGTGTGAAAACAGACAAACTTATCGTTCTCGTGTAAAGTGTCATAAGTGTTAATCATTTTGTTTTGATTGGGATAATGAGAGGGGATCAATAATTCATACATATGTCCTTATAATCATTAATGTTAAGGACAACTTTCTCTAGATTATGAGCACTATAAACTGCTGCATAGCTTCAGTTTACAACCCTCTCCGACTTCAGGGTCCGACGTTTTCAAAATATGCGACATCGTCCTTGGAGCAGCGCCAGCGCCACGAACGGCTAAGCCAAGAGAACGAACAAATGAACTAGCAATTTCACATTCGGAACGTGGTGTCGACGTAATTGTTGCTTGGTAACCATTGAGCGCGTACGTCAATCATTGGCAGGCGCGCAACAATCAGTGTATCGGTGTTCGTTTCCATACGACCAAAGCTTACTAGTGTAGAACACGCTCACACATCATGTGGAAGTATGGACGACATTGAAAGTACCAAAACATGAAAAAGTCGAGGACGCCCGAGTCCGTTACGTGATCTGGACGCAGAATTGCGTATCTCACTGCCAAAACTTTTGGAGGAAAACCATGACAAGTGGTGCGAACTCCAACGGTGACTGTTTAGTGGAGATGGACGAAGCGGACTCCGAGCAGAGGATGATCGGAGCCCGAAAACAGGCATGGAGTAAGCCGCCGTTTTATATCTCGCCACACACCACTTCGATGCGACTATGGGAATGTATCGTTGTTGTCACCGTTGTTATAACTTTCAGCCTGGAAATGTTTCTAGCGGCTTTCGATTCCCAACTTGTCATACTTTGGGTTATTGCCTATGTATTCGATTTCCTCTATGTTTTGGAAATTATTCGCCACTTCTTCCTAGGCTACATGGAAAACGGTATTTTAATAACGGATCGTCAGAAGATTAGGAAACACTACTTGCAGACGACGTTTATATTAGATCTTTTTACGGTCCTCCCATTGGATTTACTTGTGTTTATTTCACCGGGTATTGTACCAGGGCATATGAAGACATTGGCGCAATATCGCTGTATAAACAGACTACTTCGAGTACACAGAGTTTTAAGTTTCTTCGGTAAGTTCTCCGTTCAATTATGTGTTTTATAATCTTAAATTGCCATGGTTACCGAACCACATGGTGGGGTACGTGTGTCCTGTCATTCAACTGAAGATGGACCTTGTTACTATGTTAGACGCTATTGTCATTCGGGGTGCTTATTTTATGACACGGATCACAACAATAGAAGTTATGACCGTTGAGTGTGAGTTGAAGAATCCACGTAATGGTGACACCAGCACTTGGTTTAGTTAGTCACGGTGTCATCCCCATACTGGGCCCCACTCGTGTATGGGCGATCAAATGTATATCACCCGCATGTTACAGTGGCAACCAGGGTTTGTTTATGCAGTTTTTTTCTTCACTGTCTTTCTCAATCGTATCAACAATCTTATCCACGTAATCTCTCTGCCACGAGGGAATTGTATTTTTATTGTGCACGTCAAAAAAAGGACACAATGAGCGAACGCCTATCTGTCCAAGGGTGAACTGTACACGGTCGTTGTTCAGGCAAAGTTGACGTACTAAAAAAGATGCAACACCATCCATACATATACCAACACGACACTACGTTTAACAGTGGTCCCTAACAGTCGGATGACGTAATCGCAATTAAGTATGATTGCGAATGCTGATATTTATACCTGCAATTGCAAAGTTACAAGAATTACTCAGTTTGTTAAAGTATACCACTGAAGTACTGAGTGTACTGACAAGTGTACTAATATGAACGAGAGTCACGTTTGAAGGCTATGCATACAAACACTTCAATTTCTTTAAAATGCAACAAAGTGATACAATATAACGTGTGAATATAGATATAAGAAAAATGTGTCATTAATAAATATAGTATATGCTCTAATATAAACCCATATTCTAGAGACGAACTTTGTTTTTAGAATTGTCGCAGCATTATATTATCGACCCATGTCTGATGTCTGCCGAACTGTACAGTATTCACTGAAATTCAATTCTGGTGTTTCCAGAACTTTCTTAATTTGTGTGTGATCGCTTCTGAAATAAATCAGACTCCCCTAGATTAGGTCCAGACCACGTTATGTTGTTAATTTCATTTACACACACTGTAGTCGTAGTCGGTGTGTACTGCGGTCCAGTAACCTTTGATGACGTAGACGGCCATGAAATGGTTAGTGGTTTGGTGGTGTCGATTTCAGTTGTAATGTACACTGGCATTCCACCGTGCCTCCATCATGAGTTTCTTCAACTTTGAACTACGTCCATTTTGTCCCTTTTTAATAACACACGGCAGATATTATGTGCAATTCTCCTACTGCCGCTCGAGGGCATTTTATGCAAAAGGCTTCCTGGCCACGATTTAAACACTTCGACCGTAATTCCGATACAAAATACAATACCTGTCTCAATATACTGTTAACAACATGTCAAAAGCAGTTCGTTTAATTAAAAAAAAGTTAGAAGTGGTGTAACATTATAACAGAGGCAACGTCGATATAGTTGCGATCAGCCGGCCTTGCTTTGTCGTTCACAGTAAAACGTGAACCAAATTGTGTAAGTCTTTCTCGCAGTCATCGTTTGAGAATTGCTGAACCATTGACATTGATCACAGAACCCATCACCTCACTGTCAGATCTCTTTCCCGCCAAAAATACATTTTGATATTCTGATAATTCCGACACATTTCAAATTAATTTAAGATAGCGATCAGAGAAATCTAGGCTATTAGTTCATGCGTGTAAATATTTTGTTTATGAGTGATATCACCATAAGTAACTAATCTTACAAATTAACCGTTCAAGTATGTTTGGAAAATTTTCTTCGGGAAAAAATATTGGATTTGATTTAATAATAAAAAACTGCATTTCCGCTGAGACTTACAACTTTAAATTTTAAACTGGGTGGGAGAATACCAAACCGTCGTAGAAATATTCAATATAAATATACTATGGTTCCAGTTGGTTTCAGAGCCCTACGTCCAATCCGATATATATATATATATACGCAATGTCCTGTTGTGTTCCACACAATTGTCGAAATTCAATGTTGTACTCTTATTAATTTACATCAATATCTTTCTCTAGTGTAACTGTCAGAAACACAGTACTTATCCATAGTCATAGATAGGGGGATGGGGCAGAGAATCGAATTCACTTCTTATGTTGCTATGGTAATATCAATTCATGGCTACTGAGAAGCGCATAAAGATAACGCGATGAATGGGATGTATTGTCGGCAGCTGGCAGCTGTAATTTCCGTATGAATGGACCACCAGTTAAAACACAACAGAAAAATTCGTGAAAATTTATCGAAAGTGCAGTATACGACAAATTTTCCAATCTTGTGCTAACCATCCGCTGTATGGATATGAACGTCAATTGTAGAAAATTAAGTCGATGCAAATTTCCATTTAAAAAAAAAAAAAAAAAAAAAAAAAACTACAACCAAAGAGATGTTGATTTCATGTTATGTTGTGTGTCGAACAGCTTGTGACGAACCATGTTATATTTAATATTGATCCATATCAAGCATTATGAAAAAAAAATCCCCAATCGCAAAAATATCTCTGTGTCGATCAGTGTTGCCGTATAGAAATTATATAGGAATCTATCACGTAGTGCTACTAACTGTATATACAACATACACATGATACATGCGTAGGTGGGTGAGTGAGTGAGGTCTGCGAGTGTTTATTATGTTTTCTAAATATACTTCTGGGGGGGGGGGGGAGTACTTAGTTACCGCGTTTATTGCAAAGGATAACACGTGGTCTCACCAACTTCATAGTTGAACCCCAACTACATACATTGGGTTTACTTAGTGACATAATACATTTAAGGATCGCTGTCTAGTCCCACTATGCAATTACTAGAATACATTTAATTAATTGTGTATATATACTAAGAACAACTTAATTGTCAATCACAACTCTGCCCTCAGTTACAAACTAAACGTGACATTCCATTTATGACACTCTGCCAAGCTTTAGAGATTACGGCACAATCTCATCACTGCTAGCCTAACGAGACAAATCTCAGGACACACACACACACACACACACACACACACACACACACACACACACACACACACACACACACACATACATACATACATACATACATACATACATACATACATACATACATACATACATACATACACACACACACACACACATACATACATACATACATACATACATACATACATACATACATACATACATACATACATACATATACATACATACATACATACATACATACACACACATACACACACATAACAAACACAGCACTCTCATCCATTTTGTTTTTAATCATCGTACATTATTTTACTGATAAAAATGCAACATTTCAAAATCTTTCTAACAGTTACAGTAGTTTTAAATGAGGTGACCAAAATGTAAAGATTATAATCTAAATTTTGTCACATCTGCTGAGAAAATTAAAGCGCAAAATAGATCAGAAGGTATATAATATATACAACTCAGTTGTCTATTGATCGCACCATGCGTGAAACTCCGAGTAACAACCAAGAAAGAGTTCCAGTACTACCAAAACTATAGTGTCTGATGATCGCAATATGCGTGAAACTCCGAGTTACACCCAAGAAAGAGTTCCAGTACTACCAAAACTATTACGCTCTGCCACTGCGGTATAGAGCACTGTCTTATAGCAGATTGATACTCACCGAGTTATATATATATATATATATATATATATATATATATATATATATATATATATATATATATATATATATATATATATATATAAACTCAGTATATGTAAAATGTCTATGTTGGAGTAAACAGTAGAGCGTATGAGCGTATATATATATATATATATACATATATATATATATATATATATATATATATATATATATATATATATATATATATATATATATATATATGAATAATGGGGTATATGTTTTCAATATTTCTAGTATATGTTATTGATATGGTACATTGTATAAATCGATGACACTTTACGTCACAAACAACAAGACCAGAGTTCATCGCATCAAATAAAGTTGTCTCTCCTATTTTTTTTATTTCAAATGTGATTACGTTTAATTACATTGAGGAATATATATAAAATTTATGCTATTGTAATTTCGTATATTTCGATAAATACATTTTGTGACGTCATTCAGTATGAATATCTCCAATAGCAAGCTGTGTCTTTAATACCAAATCTACGAATATATACTTAAATTCTATTTAAAAAAAATATTCAAAAGTTTCTACCTGACTATTATCACAGTTATACAAAATTGCAATATGATGTTAATTTGGTACTTTTTTTTAGGTCGGCTGCCTCCAGATAGCTAGTTTGTCAACATGCTAGATCTGTGAGTGCGTTACACCCGTTCACTATCCCTATTTGGAAATAATGAACGGGTATGGTTAGCAGAGTCACAGATCTATCGAGTAGATAGGTCATGCCATGTACATGGGTAATATAATTACAAGTCATGCACGGGTTGCATACTTTATCAGAATGATTTACATAAATGCATAGAAAATGAGAATATCATTTCCCCCACCCCCTCCGCTGTACTTGGGGGTAAGGGCATTGTTCAGATCAACCTCTCTGTCAACACACAGTGTGACGTCACTATGACGTCACATAGTCTTATCATTAAACCGCAATCTATGATTCAATACCAATTCATAAAGTCTTACAATTTCCGATTTGTCGATTTCATAGGCATTCCCATATAAGGAAAAAGTGCGAAATTACGCTAACAACCAAGTACAATATTTATACTTTTATTCCGATAAAAGTTAGAAACCAGAGTCAAAATGAAGCTATTAATTCGACTTTATGGCCGGTACATATACCTCGATACAAGCAAAGTAGTTGGCCATGTATGTATGTATGCATCATATATGTAGAATGGTAACATCTGGGTGCTTTCTCACCCGTAAAATCACCAACATAATCCCCATTGGTTTCAGCATAGAGAACACTTTAAAGGCGGAAAGGAAAGATTGGAAACAAGTGACAGCTTTTTAATAGAGATTAGGATGTGGATATTTATCATTACATTTTGACAGACTAAATAATATAGAACACTTTATTTTCATGAGGAACCCATTTCTCTGTTTATTTATTTTTAATGTTTTCATTGGAGCCACGCCACTGAAATAAAATCTCAGTAAAAATACCCATGTCATGCGCAAGCAATCGTCACGATAGCATAATAGTGTCGAACATAGAACCGACGTTAAATATGAAATTTTCCATTTGTCGATCCGCAGTCCCGCAATCTGAGAGGGGGACTGTGGTGAAAAAAAAATTCTTGATTGAACTACCCAGGTGGTTGTGGTATAGTGGTAGAAACCTACCTCATTACACGTACAAGAACCATACTAGTAGCTGGGCTGAGCTGAAGCAAGTCCCGGTTTATTAGAATTAAACTACAACTTCATAAGCAAACAGATCAGAATTCTCGAGAGCAAAAAATACATGGCGCGTGTTGTGCTCAGTGTTGCCGCAAAAGGGCTTCAAGTTGTTGGTATTACGACAATCATTACCGCGCTAAAAATGTGATACTAATAAATAATTGGTCAAAAACTTTTACTCCGTGGCGGGTATAAATGGCGCAAAAAAGAATGCATCTACACTTACTATTAAAGATGTTGTACTGTGGGTTTTCCTGTCGTGGTTTTGAACGCCACAAAGGCACTAAGTAACGTACTGGTTATTTTGGTGAAAAAACCCTCAATTTTTACTTTAAATTAAAACTATTGGGAAATTTTTACAGTTGCAAACTGTCTTAATATTCTGTGATTTAAAAATGTGTGCAATGTTAATGCTGCGGCTACATGGATTTGTAATCCAGTCCGTCGGTTTTATGTTCATATGTTAAAAAAAATTAATATTTCAAATGAGTACTTTCTAATTTTTTGGTGCCTTTCCATTTCATTTTATACTTAAATTGCGTGTCATTTATTTTAAAGCAAACAAACAAACAAACAAACAAACAAACAAACAAACAAACAAACAAAAACATAAAATTGAAAGAACATGTGCACAATGAACTGAAAAAACAAAAACTTGTTTACTTCCCGTCAAAAATATAATATCGGCAAATATGATATTGGCAAAATTTCACCTCAAATAAAAATTATTGCTTTGCAAATTTCATTAAATAATGACCAAATATCCATGCCATTGACAAAAACAGTATCCCGAATGGTAATTTTTATTTGCTGTTCACAGATTGAAGTAACTTTCAGTATGATTGTCGATGGAAAATAAATCAGATAATCGTTGTAAACACGTTCCCCGGAAAAAAAACACAGTTTTGTAACAATTGTTTGAACTCTATTGGCTTAGAATTAAATCCAGACTTGTCCATATATGTATACATCGCATCATGTGTTAAAACATTCACAATAATAACAAGACAGAATTGAATACCAAAATGACAGATAGGTCTGATATAGTCAATTCAACTCGGATCAGTCTGTTCAGACTTTTTCTGTTTCCTGTTTTGTTAGTAAAAGAAAGGAAATGTGACAGTTTGCAGTAGATCTATTGGTTATTTCAACTTATTTATCCCAAACGCTGAGAATTTTTTGTTCAATCAAGAGTTCAAAAGTCTGCTGCTATTCCACAGTTTTGTACTAACAGTATACAAATCCGTGTACGTCCGAATTCGTTTTTGTTTGCTTGCATTTTCAGCGCACCGTCTGTCTATGATAGAGAGACTATTAGTGGACAGTATCCGTGTGGGAAGGCTTCACCGTCATGCTCTACTGGCCACGGTATAGGTTCAATTCGTCTCGCCAATTACGGTTTATGGTTACCGCTATTTTTTATTGTTTATTTGTGGACATGCATACACGTTTGATATGCATGCCCACGTATATGCACGTGAACAGAGTATATTTTAAGACTGTGCACCGTGTCCCAGGACCCTAAAACTTCCACAAACTTTTTTCGAAGTTTTCTTTACCGTGTCATGTCCGAGTCCACATATGTAATGGCCGACGTGACACCAATAAATGATTCATTAGGTCTTCTGCAACAACGTCCTTTTTTATCTAAGACATTCCTGAAGGACTTTCCAATTCGTCCGGGTTTCCGTGACAGCGTAAACATGTGCACGAAGAAGAAGCAGTTCAATTCAATTTGTGGGAAATACACTGTTTGTGTACATAGACAATGTATGGACATGCTTTCAGAGATTATCGCACTCCAACTATAGGCATTCACTGATATGCACGGTGACTTCTAATCACATGAGCAGTGGTTGTGACAACAGATACATTTTGTATGATACCGTTCTACGTGATCGACAATTTTCCTTCGAAATAAAGAATTCAGTTCGTGGATTTAGTTGGCCACAGTTGGACTATCTGCTTCCCGTTAATATCTTATAATATCTTCTTTTTTTCATTTAAAAAGCTATTATTAGAGGAATAGCAGTATTAGTTACAATATTTAAAGTGCGGTAGTCGTCTAATTGAAACACACACACGCCTCTGGGTCCCACACTACGAAAT
Source organism: Glandiceps talaboti (assembly GCF_964340395.1). NCBI lineage: Eukaryota > Metazoa > Hemichordata > Enteropneusta > Spengelidae > Glandiceps > Glandiceps talaboti. The sequence continues at coordinate 10,335,931 of NC_135552.1, forward strand.
CCTAACTAGTAACCAAGGACGCTCTAATAAACCTTTGTTTCTTAGCAGAAGAGTACATGATCACGGAAAACTCCTTCTCCAAGTGAAGGTGTCATGTTAAAGCCAGATTCAACTGGGAGGGTAGGGGTATTAGATCTTGGGCTGGGTAAGAGCTTAGGTGTATTTAGTGATCGTGACATGTCCTGTTTGTCAACAATTTAAAAAAAAAAGGCAATCACTTCATCCGCGATTCCCGGACATGCGTCTTGGAGGAGCATTGCAATTTTAAATAACAAAATAACAAAACGCAATCAGTCACATGGCTATCCTTGAAGGTACACTATTTTTGAGCCTTTTTTGTTGTTCTTCTGTTCCAAATTCTTCAAATCATTTGTACAGACAGTGAACGAATTGTATTTGATAAATGCCAGTTCATCATTGCAATGTCTGAGAACAATCTAATTTCTCATCGTTTTTATGACCAAAGTGGTCAAAGGAGACGGGCTTTTATAAACTGTCATTCTAAATATTTAGAAATACCATGAATATTAATTACTTTTTTGTCAATAATCTGTAGCTTTCTAAAACTTTTTTTTTTCTCGTGAAAGGTTTGTTTGTAATGTTGTTATAAATCCACTTGTGTTTTCTTGCAAGAAACTTATGATGGCGGATTCCGAGAAGTTTTCAAATAATGACTTTTCATTCTTTCCATGGTATCTGATGTACCTGCTGCCGACTTGGATGTAAGCGCTCGAAACCTTGCTTATTAGAACTAATTCAGATTAATTTTCTCTGAAACTGGTACTGGATAGATGTAGTACAAAGGACCCAACAAACTGGCCTTAGTGAAAGACAGCACGCGATTTAAACCCGGCCTCTCTCCTAATAGTGAGAGGAAAGTGGCGAAAAAATGGGACCGTACACAACTACGTGTTTTAGGAGTCGAAAGTATGTAGATCCAGTTTCTTTTTGCTTTTCATGTAGAGTCGAAGTCAGGTATATAAACTGAAGTTTTGTGAATAAGATCACTTTGTGAAAGTCGACCACCATCGTTTCTCAGATGCATTTTTCTTTAACCAACAACAGTGGCACGTTGGTATCGAGTTGATTATATTAACAAAACACAACATGGAGGCAAACTGTATAGTTGGTAGAAAACAGCGAAGAAGTATTGTCGTGTGATCAAAGTCAAAGAGCATTCAACAGATATCAACTATAAATGGGGTGGGGGGGGGCTAACTTTACAATATAGCTGTCGTGCCTATTTAGGTCACAAAAGAAATTTCGAACTGGGACAAGATAAATTATTGTCATACCAATGCATTCAATTGTCAAGGGCTGGACTGGAATAAAGTTGACGAATCGTTCTCGTATACTATCAGCACGAATATTTCGTGTGTATATAGGGTTAACCAGATCCGATGAAATTTATTGAAAAAGTCGTGACCGCGACCACTGGGACTAGCATGGTTGATGCGTCGACAACTGCTCGGTTCACATTCCGCTATATATATATATATATCATTCTTAGCACTATGTAGAAAGTTCGACGCATTTCTATACGTATATACAGTATACTATCTCAACCTATTACATGTAGTCGTGTACACGTAAATGCATTTGAGTCGAGGTCTTAAAAAATTTATAATATACATAACTATTACATTGGATAAGTTATTCCGGTAATAACTTTACATTTTACAGTTTGCAAAAATTCCGATTGCGTGAGTCTCTTCAATCTGTGTGTATGTAACATAGTCAGACTTGCTAACATCTAAGGGGAGTGACGTCATCCCGGATTGTTGGGACCGGTACTGATCAGACGGGGATTAGTTTTTGTGGGTGTGGATCGCGAAATTGAACGGCCATTTCGAAACAGCTAGTCCTCCTAAAACCCAGTTATTTTGGGCCATGTTCTTTGTAGTGTTAGTTTTCGTCGTTGTGTGACACACTCCATACACGCGGTACATACAGTAAAGCAATCTATACCTTGAAATACTGTAACACAGTGTCCGAGACAATAGACTTTTACAATTTGCCAGGGTACTATACGCTCAATTTTTTTGAAGTAACACCGTGTAGCATTGTAGAAATGCGAAACTTAGACACAGAAGCTTTTGTCGCGAACGCTAAGATTTCATGGTAAGGTATTCCGCGTCGTTTGTCATAGTGAACACGCTAAACACAATGATATACCTTCTCTTTCGCGATCAAAGAACTTTTAGTTCACTTTCTTTCTTTTGAAATACTGAAGTGAGAGAGACACGTAGTGTTGTACAACTGCATAATCGCCGCCGAAAGGCCTTCTACCTCCTTTTATTGTCTGGCACTGTAACGATGAAAGGTATCTATAAAGAATAGTAAACAAAAGTTGTTTATATATATTTGACATGAACAAGAAAGAACGGACAGCACTATAAAACTTGAAAGTACGACGGCTTGTATAAAGGGGTAATATATTATTTGGTGAGATACTAATACCGTTCATTGTATTGAATGAGGGCGGTAACACACTCTCATTTATTTTATGTACAAAGTGTTAAAGTAGAAAATTTCCATATTTTATAGCCAACTAATTGTATATCTATACGACTCATAAAGCACCTTTCCAGCCCAGGGTTTCATTTTGCTTCAGTTACAATAGCCACCTGTAAGGATCGTATTTCACGGACTTTGCAGATCTTTGAATGTAACATGTACGGTATTGAAGGGACTGTAGCTATAACAACGAAGTATGTTTACCCATTTTACTACCTCACTCACTCACTCACTCACTCACTCACTCACTCACTCACTCACTCATCACTCACTCACTCACTCACTCACTCACTCACTCACTCACTCACTCACTTAACTACTTCAGCAAGTCATCCATGTCACCCTTAAAATTCGATAGCTGCTATTCTTAGCCTAATTCTGTTGTGATGCAATTAAAAAGTTACCTACGTTGGCATTACCCACACTGTTAGAGCCATTTCTATTGACACTTTCAAAAAGAAAAAAAGAAAAAAAATGTCTATGTGAGGTATTTACGAGTTGCAGCTCATTCACCCGTTAATACCACATAAGTGCCAAACTGAACAATTTTTTTTTGAAGAAAACGCCAAAACTGGATCTTTAATGATCAAAAGGTTTACATGTGTTGTGACGCACGAGAAACATGTTATTACTGTGTCAAGACCTACTACGTCTGAGGTGGGTGATCTTTCTTTAAGGCACCCAAATCGACGATGACCTTCAATACCGAAGGTTACACACGGCAAACTTCAAAGGAGTCCTCCTCAGCCAACTAAAGGGGTCGCCACTCAAACAAGCTCTAGAGATATAGGGCAAATACACACACACACACACACACACACACACACACACACACACACACTCTCTCTCTCTCTCTCTCTCTCTCTCTCTCTCTCTCTCTCTCTCTCTCTCTCTCTCTCTCTCTCTCTCTCTCTCTCTCTCTCTCTCTCTCTCTCTCTCTCTCTCTCTCTCTCTCTCTCTCTCTCTCTCGACACTTTGTAATGGCTGCCGACATTCAATTTATGAAAACTTGCGTAGGGTTTTATTTTTTTCTGTCTATGGGCATCATTTCTTGGTAAGCATTTCCCACCTTCTTTTACACTGGATTTTTAATTCCTAAAACAACTTTCTTTCGACTTAAACTTGATCCATGTTTTTTTCACATTATTTCTCCTAGTTGAAAAATGCAATTAAATTGTTTACAATAATAAAAAAAAAACATTTCTTATCCATATGTCCAATTAAATATTGAACTAAAATGGGATGATGTCAATTAATATAAACTTGTCAGATTATTAATCCTTTCTTTAAAATGACACAAGCCCAGTTTACAAAAAAAATTTCACAACTTGGAAATATTTACATAAAGCGTCAATCAAAGTATTCTAATGATATTAATATTTACTGATACAGAAATATTAATGACGATGCATATTACAATAGTTTTCTGATATTGGTAGAACAGTTACGACAGCAGAAATCTAGGTTTCGGTTTGCTAACATCCATACAATTGTTTCGACATGTTGATAGAAGCTATTGAATTGCTGTTGGTTTAATCATACTCTCAGTAGGGTGGTATTTCTGATATATATATATATATATATATATATATATATATATATATATATATATATATATATATATATATATATATATATATATGTATATAGTTTACCTCAAGTGGCCACACACTATCTTGATTACAGGGTGATTATATCCACTCAACAGATGCATCGCTATCACCCAGGCCACTTGTGTAATCTACCTCATCGAACAACGATAGTTTGAGTTTGTGTTTATCTTAATAAGCCGAAACTTCGATTGCCGCTGTAGTAATTGCATAATGGAGTTTTCCTCTACATTTGGTATACGTATTATTATATGTATACGTCATCGGATCGGTTATAAACCATATCTTGATACCGGAGTTCAGCCAATTGCAAACGGTGGTACCTTTTGTATGTGCTGCAAAAAAAATAGTCAGCTTGTTTCCCTTTTAAAACGACATGCCTTCTAATATACTTAACTTCTTCATTTACAAAAAAGATACGGGCAAATAGCAAACTCAACATCTATATCTACCATTTCCCTATATATCTAATTAACGAGGAAAACACACGCGAGAGAAATGTAAACGTTGTCCGGAATTCTCACAGTTTCAATGGAAATAGTCTCCTCCCGCCCCAACCAATCCATCAATCTTGAGTTTCTTAGGTAATTGGGTTTCTGGGAGATAAATTTATTCACTGAAACAACAATTGAATAAATCAGCGGCGTGATTTATTGCATTGTTTTCCATGTTCGTTGACCCAACTAAATCCGACAGAGGTTATTCCACTCTATGTATTTTTTAAAACTTGCATGTCATCACAAAAAAAAAAGTCTATGAAATATTTCTAAGGAACATTCATGGACACTTTGACAAATTCAAACAGACGTTTTTGTTTGAGAAATAGTTGTTTAAATGCCGAAACACTACAATAAGTTTATGATAAGCCTCCTTTAGGAAACTGCAGTATGCGAAATACGAGATAGGAACGCAAAGGCGATTAATTCATTTTTTCCTTGGCCTATGCATACTTTTACGCTGTAAAAATGTTGGCGCATATTTACACTGAATGTACTTTGTGAAGACTGTAGGATTTCTAGATATCTGAGTCACGTGACCAAATGACAATGTTTATGCGTCTAGAACAGGAAGATGAAATTGACAGCTGTTTGTTTCACCATTCGAACGAACGGACAATAATCATTTCATTCGGTATTGTGGGGGGCAATCATCGCTGTCGTTTGGTCAACGTATGAAATGTTAGAGGTCAGCCCGATGAAAGCCGTCGCAAGAACACCATGCATTAAAGACGCTGTCGTGTCGTTTTGTCGAACAGCTGGTGGTGTGCCTTAAAAGTGATATGAAGAATACTTTATGGAATTCTTCTATCTCCATATGTTTGTACATTGCTGCTGTCAGGACGTGCGCTTCATTTCATTCGGCATGTCCATTACATCTTTTTCGAATGAAAGATATGCCACGATGTACATGATAGTTTTACATTTTTCATTTCCTGGGATCATCATTGCTCCAGTTTTTGAGTCCCTGCCCCAATTAATAACCGTGTTACAATATATAATCAAAACAAGAAGTTTTACTTAATCAATCAATCAATCAATCAATCAATCAATCAATCAATCAATCAATCAATCAATCAATCAATCAATCAATCAATCAATCAATCAATTAACTAATTAATAATCAATCAAGCATATATTGATCTTTATACCTACCTACGTACATATTCATAAACACGTACACACACGTACACATGTACAGACAAACACAAATACATGCATATAGGCATCCATGAATTCATACATATGTAACAGACAGACAGACGGACAAACAGACAGACAGACACACACACACACACACAAACAAACAAACAAACAAACAAACAAACAAACAAACAAACAAACAATCAATCTATCTATCTATCTATCTATCTATCTATCTATCTATCTATCTATCTATCTATCTATCTATCTATCTATCTATCTATCTATCTATCTATCTATCTATCTATCTATCTATCTATCAATCAATCAATCAATCAATCAATCAATCAATCAATCAATCAATCAATCAATCAATCAATCAATCAATCAATCAATCAATCAATCAAACAAACAAACCAACAGCGAAATGAATAATGAGAAAAGAGAAAAAACATTAAGTGTAGGCTTCATATACAGAGGCAGTACCCTTACATTTCCTAACCCTTTCAAATTTCCTTCGCAATGTCCGTTGTGATAAAGTTGATTAATGCGATGTTAAATATATACCCTTTCGGCGAAATGAACCGGGAGATGATGTTGGAATATAAATTTGATTTGATGTTAAATCTTATATTGTCAATATGCCGTAAGATATTTATATCAAATGTAAGTTGGTTGTATAAACTTTAGGAAAGATAAAAGATTACATAAAAGATTACATTACTGCATAATTTATTATCCCATAAAAATGATATGAGTAATGTTTACGTAAAATAAACCCGTGTATGTAACTACATGAATATCCTACTTAATCTTGCAATAATTCAAGTCAAAATTTATCGATCCTGATAGTTCAGTCCTCCAAAAGATGTGGTTTTACTTGATGTAAGTAAATCATTAATACTACCATCGCTGCGAAATGTGAGCGTCAAAATGGTCTTCCATTCTCCTATTTTCTCTCCAATTTTCAGCACTTTCGAATTTCAAGTCAACACAGATATATTATGATGTGTAGTGCAGGGATTGATCGTAGTCCACGTAAACTTATATCATAGGCTAACAATGAGAACGATATGTTATCTAACAAAACCGCGGGAAAATGTTATGTCGAAAACGATTACTTCTGCGAAATTATTTATACAAAACAGATAGCAGTATATTAAACTTTCAGTTATTGAATTCGTCTGCCTAATTCCGGTTATTAGCCACAGTAATTAATTAACTAATTAAGACTTTTGATTTCTAAAACAGTTTTCGTATATCCGGTCACTTTTACACACAAATTTGATATCAATTCGTTCGTGCCATTCTTCAGACTGAGCGTCAGATAGGGTTCCCGTAAACAGGACAGTACGGTGTGGGTGTGGGTGTGGGTGTGGGGTGGGGGGGGGGGTATTACGATAGTTCTAACAGGTATTACTTGAATATCATTCCATAAAAGAGATTTTGCAAACAATTAAAAAATAGAGACAGAAACAAGAACTTTTCACCGAAAACAGAAATGATAAGCCTGACTATTTTAATTAATATATTGAAATGGTGCTCGCTAGGAGGATTGTTCTATTCGTACTACAGGTAATGAACGTGTAAGATGTTCATTCACCCCCCCCCCCCCACCATGTTCGGACAACACACTTGCATGCAAAGCATTAATTTGACACCTACCGGAGAGACACGTATAACTGAATATTAGAGAGTGAACTGATAAGACCTTGCCCTTATATGGTTATAATGACCAATGTTCAAATTACCATATTAATTAAAATACTATAGTCAGTTAGCAAATTATGACTGAACACAGATAAGTTGATGGGTATTGGCGGGAAATTCTTGAAACCCTTCAGGTTTTCTGAGAGAGAAAGAGTTATCTAAAATATAAATATCCCAGTAAAGTTTGCGATAAAGCCACGATTTAAATCCCAGGTTCTCACATTAGTGTTGTTGTATCGATGGAGCCAAAAATAAGGATTACATAGGATTATTCTTTCTGGACCAACTTTTTTCTACAGCTCTATCAGACAACTGTTTTTAACATCATTTTAATCCTAATCCTAATCCAAACTGGGTCTTAATTTAAGATGTAGAATCGGTACCAACAGTAAGTAAGGACGTTGTTTTGTCTATATCAACATTGTCATAGGAACTCGTCCAAGAAAAACATTGGATAAAAAAAATGAAATGTAAACAAAAAAATTAAAAAGACAGAAAAAAAACGCAGACTTTTCAACAGGCAGATATATTTGGGCAGCAGACGATGATATTGTATTATGGGAGAGTATTATAATAATCCATATCATGACACAGCTGGAGTCTTCATTCCAAATCATAATAATAACGAAATAGAAAGTGATCATTTGAATACCCTAGAACGTTACAGCAATTCTATTTATTGAGATCTGTAAACATGTTTGTGGTTTTTTTGGCTGGCAATCGATACAACGACATCGCACCCCCTTCCCCCAATATTACTATTAGAGCCTCAAGTCGATATTTCCGCGCCCGTTTTTCGAAGCCAACATAATTACTACTCAAAAAATTTACTAAATTAGTAAATGAAAATTCATAAACTTTCACGTAAAACTGTCCGTTTCTTTTTGAAAGTATCTCAAAAGGCCTTTCCAAAATTTGCCATGATGGCGCTCTACTTCCTGTCTGTGTGTACCTTGGGGTATACATGGTATATGTTAGAGTTAATCATAGAGCACTGCTGCTTTCCTCGATGTCTGAACAATACGAAAAACATCCCTGGTTTATACTTCTACAGAATACCAAGGATAAAGCTCATTTAAGAAACGGTACTACGAGGTGACGATACCCCCAATTTGAGCGAGGGCGCTGTATTCTCAATTTCCTGTTTTCATTCTGGATCATGGAATGGCCTACAGGTCATCACTGAAAATCCACACACATATATTGCCAACGAGAATTTTCTTAAGAGGGGTGTTTTTACTTGAAGGGAAAGTTCACCCAAAAAACAATGTGACGTGCAATGATTGGTAAGCTATATGAATACTGCTTTACACCGTTGACTGAAGTCAATTACCAGCTGTACAGATTTTAATCAAAGTTTTAATTTCCCCATTTCTGAAGTTCGTGCAGGTCGCCATATTGTCAATTTCGGACGTCTGCCGGCGAGCCCCCTGTGTTCAATCTGAGAAATTGTGACGTCACCGTTGTCCAAACTTTGAAACTGACATTGATCAGTGTTGTTTCAATCTTTTGAGTATTTCGATATTTGATATTTGAACGTCAGATTCGACGCTTAGGCTAAAGTTACCACTTTATTAAACGAATGGCTTGGTAATCCAAGATTGACAAATAAGAGAATACCAGAAAGTATATTTTTTTTAAATATAGAAAACAAAAAATTGTTGGAGAGAAGAAAGTCGCTAATAGTTATAACTACCCTGCTTCATAAATTACAGATGTCTGCACGTGACATAAGAATTTGAATAATTTTAATCGCTTCTTCAAATCAATTTTTTCCACTTTAAGCTTGGCTCTCATCAGATAACACGATTTTTATTGACGGTAAGTGATAATCGCTAGGTGAAATATTAATTTCCTGGAAATATTCCAAGGATGACGTCACTGGGCCATATATCAGAATCGTTATCTAAAGTGAACAGTATATAAGGATGCCACACATGTTAAATTGAATTATACTGTAACAGAAATTAGTACTACTTTCCAAAAAGGAAAAAATAAGCTGGGAGATATAGACCATGTGGCATGGCACAGGTACCTCAAAATAATCGGCTGCATTCTGGGAACGTTTTAAACGTACGCGTTGCTCACGCCATAGGTACGTTTACGTACAGTGCATTGTAGCATACGATTTGTACAAACGTGATTTTAATTTCTGGATAACACTGCTATGAAAATGTAAATACACAGTCACTCATAACCCAAAGAAGGGAAATACAAGATGGCGTATTGGAAGGTCGACATAAACTTGGAACCTCGAAATTTCCGAAATGTGTGGGTTTTTAAAAAAAATTATAGTATGTTTTCCGAGCCCCTGTCTGACCCTAATTTCATATTTTACCAATGTCAGTCACACAACGACCCCCCCCCCCCCATTGGAGTCTCCATCGTCCATGAGAAAAACATGCATTTTGACAGACTGAAAATGACTCGACCGTATATCGTTGGACCGGATGTTCTGTCACTTAGCGTTGCATACTTTATGTTCTATCCAATTTAAGCGGTAGTCATTTCTCGGTGCGTCCTTGGACGTGTCAAGAGGTCATATTTTCATATTTGTGAACAACTTTGTTGTTGAGGGTCATTAAATTAACAAAGTGTGTTTAGATGATAAACAATTGGACGTAATACGGATGGTCTGAACTTTTGTTAGGTGGGCTATCAAAGACACCATATGGAACCTGAACCACCGTCGGTGCAAGAAAACTGATATGGCCTAGAGCAACTACTGAGGACCACTCTGCTGAGTACGACTCTCTAAGATTCTAAATTTAGTCCGCTTATAACTAATAACCCAGCTTCTGTGTCAAGTATCTGACCGACTTGTCTTTCAGAACGTAGGTTTAAGTTAACCTCTTTAGGACAAATAATTCCCGCCAAAACTATTTTGACGACATTTCTTAAATTGTTGCAGCTAAAATTTCCCGCCAATATCGTTTTGACGACATCGAATAAATACTACCTCTATAATTTCCCACTAATACTATTTTGACGACATTAATAAATTACTGCCTCTGAAATTTCTTACCAATGCTATTTTGACGACAAGTCAGAAATGGCTTCCTCTAAAGTTCAACTCTCCTCATTCTAATTTTAGACTACACTATAAACTGTCAGTAACTTTTTTGCGTAAAGCTGACCAAATTTACAACAACAAAATTCCGTTTTTAGAGGATTACTGAATACATCGCGGAAAACGATCATCCAACTAAAATTTTGCTATAACCTTTCCTTTCTAAGCTTATTTAATATCTCTCTCTCTCTCTCTCTCTCTCTCTCTCTCTCTCTCTCTCTCTCTCTCTCTCTCTCTCTCTCTCTCTCTCTCTCTCTCTCTCTCTCTCTCTTATAAGCAACCCACTTTCCAAGTATAAGTGATGATATATTTCTGTTATTAGAACGAAATGAATGTTTATTAAGTTTAGACCTAAGTGTGTATCCCAATGACGCCTTGCTTTACGGCTACCGTCTTCGACTGCGTGGGTAGAACAACAAACACCGCTGTGTAGTGGTCTGAGATGTAGTACGTATACTATGCACGAGAGCCTCGCTATCATTGTCATATCTTAAAGCCCTGCGGTCTTCCGAGGCGCAGTCGCATAACTGAATTTGTATTCGTAAGCTGATGGCATGAGCGAGTTAGCAGCTGTCATTAAGTACTAAAGAAAAATCGTGATAACGAGCAAAGCTCATGCAATAACAAGGACACAATTAAACTAATCGAGCAACATAGCCTGCACATTCGAAAATCCTAGCAATAACTGATATGAAATTGCCTCTCCATAATCCTACGGGTGTGAAATACCTTTTTTTACTGTTTTCTTATGTACCGACAATCAGTTTGACCCTTTACCTCGAATCCTAACCTAACTATCATTTTTATGTCAAACAATTTGTAGTAATGTTAATTATCAAACCATCATCAATAAATGAATTGATTAACTAATTAATTAATTAATTAGATCATCAAATACATCAATCATCCAACACCTGATCAACCTATCAACTAATCAATCAATAAATTGGATTTATCAAACAAATTAATAATCAATCAATCAATAAACCGTAATTAGTCGCACCATACTCCTGCCACAAGCATCAAATACTGAAAAATTCCTAGCGAACTTCGTGTGTATGTTACTCAACTGTAACCGATCACGTGACTCATAACAGCCGATCGAATATGTGTTCTTTGAGACTTAAATGAAATTGAAGTTGAGTATCACTTCCCATTGAAATGTGATTTTTTTTATTGCCAATGATATGTCCAGGTGAACCTTTCTCAAGCTTAAACATGCTCTATCAGTAAGAGCTGAAACAAAATGAATGGGAACTTTAACCGTATTGTGGTTTTTTTCATAGTGATTTGTATTTTGGGCCAATGGCCTTCGGAATGCAATAAATGACCACAAACACCAATAACGGCAACTGAACTTGTGATATGAACGACCTTCTGTTAGCTACCTGCACCTTTAAAAAAAATAAATAACATTGGCACCTCAAAAATGTAACCTACATAATGTTTTACTAGGCCCAAGAGTTGTTCTGGTTTTCTTGCCTTGTACCTATTCATATTCTAACGCAACAAAGGACCAATAAAACATTTCGACACGAATTCTCCTGAACTCTGTGTCGAAAAAAAATAATTATAATTCAAGAAATCTTTAACACAAACTGACATTTCGGTCGCCCAGACGCCCTTTGTCGTCACGGATTGGCGCTATTAATGAAAATATTGCCCCGAGTATTTGGTGTCAGTTTTCGTCTCCAAAAGTGATTTGAACAGCTTTGTATTAAAATCTATTGCACAAATGAAGCGTTATGATATACTGGAAATTAATAATAAATCGTTCTGGTTTTTAACCTCATATCAAATACCACGCTCTGATAAACCTGACGCCTTGGTGGATGGTTCTCGTCAATGGGCGTAACTTGTTGTTACGACAGATTCAATTTTCAAAGGCAAATACCCAAATGTATACGTTTCTACATGCAATATTATGACCGTCTTCCTCTGTTGACTTTTAATAATAATTAACCTTTCTGACCCCGGGGCAAAGGTCAACCGAATCGTGCAATCTGTTACGGCTTAGTGTTTCCTTTAGTAACAGTCTTGCCGCTTCTTATAAGTTCCTACCATCCATTATATTGGAGTTTGGCTTTTAACATCGGCGTCACTGTGAACAATCACTCATGTCCATGAGTCATGTTTTTTACATTAAATTTAAATTTTGTTTCCCTAGTGACTTGAATACATGTATTCATATATGAATAATTACAGTTTTACGTGGAAATTGTGACTGTCGACGTCTAATAGTTGCATTCCAACAGAGCCATAAATCTGAATATTTAGTAACTATGGGTATAACCACAGATGATACAGATTAGACGTTGATAACCCCGTCAGAGTATTTTGACACGTGACCATTTGAAAGAGCAAATGCTATGTTAGGAAGCTGAATTGTTATTTCCACAACGAAAGACGTAGGACGTGAATGGTGAGAGTACAACAGATAAACTATATCATAAGCCGCGGGAAGGTTTAGTAATACAAATACGTTTATGTCTCTGAATCTCAATCAGATACTCAGAGGCGAATAATTCAATGTAGAAAAACATCAAATGTAGAAGTTTACCGGAAGTGACAGTTAGAGTGGTAATATGAACTAGAAGTGAGCATTTATTTTTTATTTAACTCAACTGTCTTGTTCTACTTTTAAAAAAAACACATGTGAACAACTAGACCCCGTTCTTTCTTGTACAAAAAAAAACTATTTCTAAAAATGTGTGAAAGGTGTATTATTGTACGTATAGGAAGTGATTTGTAAACAAACTTGGTAAACATAGGTAATCACTTGTAATCATAATTAAAACAAGTAATCAAACTATTTATGCATGGTGACGTTTCAATATTTGGGGAAGCGCAGATAGACACATGCGATATGCGCAGACTGGACTAGACGTAGTGATTACTTGTGGTGATATCAGGAAATTATCCCCGAATCAGGAAAATGGTAAACTCATGTACGCACAATTACGACAGCGCTAAAACGCAACACCCCTCTCCCCCTCCCCCACACCTCCCTTGCCGAACTTCTGCCGAACTTTTCCTAAACAGTCACACGTAGGCAGAGCGAAAACAATTATTTTGGTAACGAAATGTAAAGGCCATGCAAATCGTTCATCGGCGATTTATCGGGTCGATTGTCTGCTGTATAACAACTTTGTCATAAAAATGATAAATATTTTGAATACAGTTAGTGCAACTGATGTATAATATTGAACGGTAGCAGATGACGGATGTGAAATAGTAACAACAAGTCGATTGCCACATTTTTCTTATTTTTTAAAATAGATTAAATAGTCCCACATTCAATAAACAGTAATACGGTTACAAGTTCCTACTAGCCAAATATCGAACAACTCCTGGGTTTGCTCGTAAATATAAAACCTATACAGTGTGCTTCATTCTGACAGGGTGTTGATACTGTTACAATCTGTTTTTAAGACTTATTTCGGATTAGCTTTGAAATTTAGGTGTGAGAAATTGTTGTTTGGTAGTAGAGCTAAAGAAAAAAGTTGAGTTAGAACAAAAGAATGGCCATATGTAATCTAACACCAATGCTATGACCTGGTATTGAAACGTAGTCCTTTAAAATGTGGTGTAGGAATATGGCTCGATTCATTTTTTTACCTGTATTTCCTTCATGTGCTGTACTTCGTTTGGTTTTTATTTTTCTATTTTGCCGGTAGTTCTGGGAGTTATCTATATTCACCCGGAACTGCAAAAATCAAAAACAAACTATCCTACGTATGAAATAAAGTAAAATAAAAATTAACAAAGCTTCATTGGTTCATCAGATTTTATTCAGGTTCATACTATTATTGACAAATTCATTTCTTCAAATGAATTTAATATCTCAAAAATGGAGAGAGAAAATATAATAGTAAAATTGAAATACACAACACTGAACTGAAACATATACTATTTTTTTTTTCTACTTTTAAGTTCAAATCACAAAAAATATATTACAGGTGATTTGATTTGACACCTGTGACGTAACCATTCCTTGTTAGTAATGTCAATATTTTAAAACATATTCCTACTTGCGTGATATCTAAGTCGTACCGGAAATTTGAAATAAATATGAGTCACTTGTAATTTCTGTCACTGAGTACATGTGAATTAAGTCACCAACGACAGGTGTAGGTCTGATTGGCATTACAGGAAATCGACATTGATTTTCTTCATATATAATGAATTCACATTTGTTTCATTCATGAAACGAACGCGGTCGAAGTAATTGTGATGATTGTAAATGCAGAGGAAAAAAAGCTACATTTGTAATTGCAACTATTACAGGTTTTTAATTTGGAAACAAAATCCGCCTGGGTTGTGTTGCTTAATTGGCTTAAGTCACGCACTGCATGCGGGTATGACGTTCGTATTATCTGGGATGAAGTATGCTTAGTCTACAAAACCATGTCCATTGCAAAATCCTTAATGGGAAATTTGAAACTGACATATTGAAATATTACACATGAAATCAAAACATTACATTTTTTTCCCAACTTCCTTAAATTTCGTGAAATCCATAATAGTAACATCAAGAGGACTACTATGAAAATAAGTTTTGATTGCTCTTGTGTTAAATTCAGCAATAGCTATATTTTCACAGTATTTTATTGCCAAATAAAAAAACAACAGAGTCTTAGAATCGAAATAGAATCAATGAATGTATGTATGTATGACCGAAAGTTACATCTTGTTGTTCAACACTTCAGACTTCACAACCATCACCATAAAATGTCTCGACATGTCAAATCATGCAAACTATACTTAACTATGATTGTTTAACTTATACACAAGTAGTAGTATCTGATCAAATTATGTCTGGCATTATCTACGAGTGCCACTTCCGTTGATTTGAGGTAACATTTTCTTGTCGGCTATGAGTAAATAATAAAGAATTTAAATCGAGTGCAACATCGAAGACCAAATGATACGTAAAACAACATTTTTGGTTTTGGGTTGTTGTTTTTTTGGATTGGGGGTTTCTGTGATGTGTCATTTGACTTGCCGATAGTTAAAATAGGGTAGTATTAACACTACTTTTGAACTGTTAGAGAACTTGACGAGGTCTCTAATCATAATCACAATATCTTGAGAGGTACATTTATTCACAGAAAAGTGCAAACTAATGCTAATGTGTCTGTGACGCCTGGCAAACGGAAGGTTAACATCTCTAACGCTTTAAATTTGTATCATGTGTATTGTTGACATTGATAAAGTGTTATGTACTTCGTAAAACGAGGGAGAAACCATATGAATCAATAGTGTGGCCACGGTGTTATGTACTTCTTAAAACGAGGGAAAAAACTAAAATAATCCATGAAAAGGCCATGGCGTTATGTACAAGTTTCTTAAACAGGAGGGAAACTAAAGTAACCATTAATATGGCCACAGCATTATGTGGGGGGGGGGCGAAGAGAATCAATAAAAATGCGATGGCGTTATATACTTAGTACTTTCGAAACGAGGGTTAAATATAAGAGAACCAATAAAAAGACCAAGGAAAAAACTGTAAGACATGAGACGGCATAAATCTTTATGGCTTAATCAATATCAAATCGAGTTTTGATGGTGTTTTCATCACCCAACCACCATACAAACATTCTTATCAACAAGTGTAGATTAAAAGCATAGACAGTGCAGTGGGGGGGGGGGGAAACTATTTATGATTAAAGGGTGATGATAGTTATTGAATTATAGGCTTGGATATATACCAACATTCACATCTCTTGATATTTGACTTCGTTCGGAGAAATATTACTTGGTAGGTTAGTCCAACACACCGAGGTTACACAGTACGTCACTTTACATAAAATGGTCAATGTCTCCGGGGAGATCTGCTAGAGACGTGTCTGCAACTGATACGTACTGATGATTGAATACAAAGACGTGTTTTTCTTCGGGTTAAATATTTGCAGATGAAGACGGTAAACTACAAGTCAATACAGCATTCCGTCAAAAGAATTGTATCCATTTAAGTTGTTCACTTATTGGCGTGCCACAAAGGAGTCCTTTGATTAGTTTACAATAAACACGTTTAAAGAAAGCGTTTTCGGTTTTAGCTAATAGCCACATTTTAAGTACTGAAGTTCACCTTATTCCATCTGGCAGAGGCTTTAGATGGTCGGTTGGAAACCTGAAGGACATACTGCTAAAAAAGATTTTTATTCCATCCATAGTGTGGTTTTTAGACAACGAATTTTTGTAGATTTTTTCTATGGTGTTAATTTTACTAGCGAAGTCCAATTCCTTTGACATCCTGATTCTGTTTTTCTTGCGGAATTTTGGTTTATTTGTTTGTTTGTTTGTTTGTTTGTTTGTTTGTTTGTTTGCTTATTTGTTTGTGTGTTAATCTGTCTGTGTGTCTGTCTGTCTGTCTGTCTGTCTGTCTGTCTGTATGTATGTATGTATGTATTTATGTATGTATGTATGTATGTATGTATGTATGTATGTATGTATGTATGTATGTATGTGTGTGTGTGTGCACGCGTGCGTGTGGGCTTGCGTGTGTGTGTGTGTGCGCGCGCGCGTCTGTCTGTCTGTCGCTCTGTCTGTCTGTCCGTCTGTCTGTCTGTCTGTCTGTCTGTCTGTCTGTCTGTCTGTCTGTCTGTCTGTCTGTTGTCTCTTTTTGTGTTACGGAGATGTTTTGTCCACCAAATTGAATTGACCAAAACGGATAAAAAAAACAAAGTTTTTGAGTCTAATGAAGTGAATTAAAGAGAAACACTAATGTTTCATCTCCTTGTCCAAACCTTGCAATTAATGGAGTGTCCTCCACTCAAAAAAAAATTAATTACTCTTTTAATGATTCTGTTCGCGTAATTCGTTTTAAGACATGTTCTTGATTATGATAATAAAGAGTGTTATTTCTACCAAGCAAGGCTTTCCCTTGTGAGTCAAGGCAACATTATGAATTCGAAATCCATATCCCAATCGATTTGATTCGTATTTTATTTTATTTTAGAGGCTTAGTGACCCGATAAAATCGATAGGTCCACAGCTGGTGTGAGGCAAACGTCTCACGCTTACAGTAATTAAAAATCGAGCAACGAAGGATAACCCATCGCGCCGGTACGAAATGCGACGACGTTGTAGTGAATTCACACAACTTCAAGAATGTAGTTAAACGTCATTTTCCTTTCAAACTAAAGCGAACGATATCAAATATGAAATTGGCATAGATAAATAAATAAATAAATAAATAAATAAATATCAACATCGCTGTTTTTATTTCTGAAACATACTAACCAACTGATAGTATAGTAGATGGTGTACTGGGCAGAATTGTTAATGTGGATTTCCTATACAGCCTACAATCGATATTTGATGTTTTTGGACTATGGTGAAAGTTTAATTGAAATTCAACCACTTATCTGCGTTGTATCGTGTATATGTTGGACAGCTGAATGCATCACTTAATCTGCCATAGTACGTTTTGTCTGGAGCTAACTGTAGTTTGTTATCATATGAAGTTGCGCATGCGTGAAAGTCGCCTTCGATGAAAAGAAAACAAAATGTGTAAAGAAGGCCTAATAGAATATAAAGTGTGAAATGATCATAATTTGAAGAAGAAGAAAAAACGCAATTTGAAACGAAGGCAATTTTGAACTTGAAACGAACCAATTTGAAACTAAACACGTTTTAAACGCAATTTGAATGAAACGAACACAATTTGAAACGAATTCGAATGCAATTTGAAACGGACATTATTTTAAACTAACACTTTGAAATAAACACCTTTTGAAACGAACATAGTTTGGACTTGAAACGAACTCAATTTGAAAATATACACCTTTTGAAACGAACGCAATTTGAAACGAGCACTATTTTAAACTTCAAGTAAAAGTACTTTGAAATAACCACCTTTTGAAACGAACATAATTTAGGAAAGAAACATGGAGTAAACACTTTTTGGAACTTGTAACCAATGCAGCAAAAAACAAACGATCTATCAAACATTATTTGTACCAAACGAGATGAAACTAATAATCTGTGTTCAGATAAACACATTTTGAAACGAATTGAGATAAACGCTTCTGCGTTTTTTGAAAAGAAACATTGTTTGAAATACTGAAACACTTTATGAAGTCGACACAACTTCAATCAATCAATTTCTGTGATAAACAAGTTTGTAACCAACAAGTTGTCAATCTTTAAAAAAACATAGCTTCAATTTGAAATGAAAACATCCGGTAATATTTTTTTGTTCGAATTAAATACTGTCTGATGACGTACACACACACACACACACACACACACACACACACAGATATATATATATATATATATATATATATATATATATACTTAATTCAAAAGAGTAAGGACGTAGTAATGTTATCATTAGATGATGATCGCAGAGGTAGCGTGAAACTCCGAGTAACGACTTACAACATCCTTACTCATTTGAAGTAAGTCTATAATCCTCTGCCACTAATATTGCATCGAGCACTGTTCTCTCCAGTGCACGTGAGACACTTATATGAATATACATACATACATATATATATATATATATATATATATATATATATATATATATATATATATATATATATATATATATATATATATATATATATATGTTGATTTAGTGTTTCCGTCTATACAAGAGATACACTTCACACGCTGAGCTATTATTTTGTACAATGATGAATTGAATATTGATGACAAACAATGGCGTGAGAGTTGTGACTATCTTGTATTATCTCATTGTTTCCGACTCTCAGTTGAAAGAGACAGATGCAAAAACTGGCATATTTGAAAGAGCTGAAACTGTCCACAATGGGTGTTCCGTCACTGTGATAAGTTTAAGGAAATAGTTAATAGTATAAAAAAATTGACGCGCTTTCCGGCTTTTTATCGGCTTTATTCTCCTCATCAACAAAAAAAGGTATTTGTAATAGCGTAATGGGGGCGGCTGTTTTCTCTTTGTTCGACTTTTACCGTAAACAGTGGTTTCCCTATCAATACAATTCACTAAATATTGCATCATTACTTTTGAGTTTTCAAAAAAAAAAATCCACGTTTTTGGATGAAATGTGATATTTTCAGTACAGGGGCAACATTGAAGGTTAAAACACTTAATGACAGCACTGAGACTATCAACTCTTCCCCATTAAAAAGAGAAAACAAAATCGATGTTCTTCGAGATACAAAGCTATAACGTACGTAACGAATAAGGTTATATGTCATATCAGGGAAGATGCGTGGTCTGGATATGATACACGACGCAATACACAAATAAAGCCTGCAGCGAAAGTCAAATCTCAATATTTGTCACAAATTTGAAAAAGTTTGCAAAAAAGTTCTTTTTTTTGCAACATCAGAGGCCTAATGAAATAGATAATTGTGTGTTTTCGATAACCTGACAGACCCAAGCTTAATTCTCCAACCCTAAACATTTTTTTAATCATTTAAAACAAAAAGATAAGAATTTCTTTGTCTTCTTGACCTTCATGCCCGTCTGTCTTCTTTCCTCGGCGTTGTCTGTACATATTTCATCAAACTATCACAGAAGGGGTATTCTGACAGACATTTTGCTTGTTTTTAGGTTGAAGCAGTAGTTTTTAAGTTTGAAAAAGTTAAAATAAAATAAAATAAAATAACTTCCCGACCTACCTACCATATTTTCTGAGGCCATGTTATTGGAAACACACAATTGTATTTGTTTTCCGCCTAATGTGTTACAGTTAGTAAAATCCTGTGTTTTATTACATATACGTCATATCATACGTTTGTGACAAGAATTATCAACTGTAGATGGCGTTTACGTAACAGACAACCTTACCCGCTTTTGCACAATTAAACAAAATTAGAATTGACAGATTGAAATGTACATAGTTCGAAAGACAGTAAGGGACATTTTGTAAAATAAAATAAAAATTATCTGGTGAGCACGACATACTATCTTGTGCGCACGACTTATAGTATGTCGTGCTCACAAGATAGTATGTCGTGCTCACAAGATAGTTTGTCGTGCGCACAAGATATTATGTCGAGCTCACGAGATTTTTTATTTTTTTTATTTTACAAAATGTCCCTTACTTACAAAAAAAAGAAAAAAAATCCAATGGACAATATTAAATTTTGGCAGTTGATCAAATATTCATTATTACGATCATGAACCGCAATGTCCAAAGCTGTGACTACTCTCCCCACCCCACCCCACCACCAGAAAAAAGAAGATATCTGTATACATGTATGTGTATTAATTATGTATATATATGTACAAATCGGAATATAAAGATATGTAAGTAAAAGACAATAGACAGTTAAATGAATACATAAATTACCTAAATATGTACGTGAATAAATAACTGAACAAACAAACAAGCAAACAAACAAACAAACAAACAAATAGATAAATAAATAAATAAATAGATAGATAAATAAATAAATAAATAAATGAATGAATGAATGAATGAATGAATGAATGAATAAATAAATAAATAAATAAATAAATAAATAAATAAATAAATAAATAAATAAATAAATAAATAAATAAATAAATAAATAAATAAATAAATAAAAATAATATATCAATAAACAACGTGTCAGATTTTGCGTCACTGTGTTTTATGAATAAGTTAGCTACTCACAATGGTAACAAAACGGATGAAAACATTGCCATCATATATTTCTTTTTCTTATCAGCATCGACGTTTTACACTTTGTGGTCTTTTTAGGTTCGCACTTTAGGGTACTTAAACAACGGCGCTGTCTGAATGCATGCTTGTTGACTATATAAAAAGTCTGATAACGGGACGATAACAAAATTAATGTTTGTACAAGTAGGAGAGAATTGAGATAGTCCCTTTGCAGAACATGGAAAAAGCTACTAGCATTGTTTTCCTTTTTACTCAATTTCCAGATAAAACGAATAGAAAACTTACATTGTCAATTTAAAAAAGAAATCAAAGTACCAAACGTACCAAGCGAGAGTTGACATACTCTCGATTGCGACATTTATTAGAAATAACACAGGGTTTTATTTCCAGAATGTTTACTATAATTGTTCTCTCCAATAAACATAAACTAAATATTTCTATATCTTCATGGTACTGCTGACGTCATATGATGTCATGCCAAACACACATAAATTCTTTTGAAGAAAAAAATGGGATGGTGAAAGAGCACTATTACATTGCACACTCACCCAATGAGAAGCCATAAATCTATTTGAAGCGATGATGTGCAAGATTCTCATATTTGAGTTTGTATAAAAAAAAACTAGAGTTGCAATCGATCATTACGAAACAAAAATTCCTATACCATAATTACTTTTATACTATGCTATATATTTTTCCAATATGACGTTCCCCAGATGTGATACTTACTCGGTGCAGACAAATAGTTTCCGTAATAATAATGAACAGTCGTAGTACCTGTAACTTTTTACATATTTTTAATTCAGTTCTCTGGGTAGCTATAGCGACCTATTTTTATCGTTTAACTTTAAAAGGTCAATCGTCTTGTATTAAATCGCACTCCTCGAAGGTGATACTGTCATGATCAGTGAGTGTTAAAATAATGTATAGATGTCATTTTGAAATAATTTAGTTTTCATGTCCGTTTGGTTAGTCGTTTGATTGTAGCGATGCGTTGTGTATCGTAACCAGAATGTCAGTCTTCCTCAGATTGATACTTTAATATGAAACATTCGTTAAATTTATTAAAGTCTTGATACATAATAATGATGGATGTATCTTAATAAACCCACTTTCTACCCGATTAATAATTAATGAGATTTAAAAAAAAAAAAGTCAATATTTTCCCACATTGCTTGGCATTCATTTTCTTCAAACCCCCCTTCCCTGTAACAATAACATCGTGGTGTGTCTAACACGTGATGAACAAATGAGACAAGTAAACTCAGTAATGAATCAGTGATGAGTTTTTAATAAAATAATTTGGTTTGATCGTTTCAATATAGTGATCATCCACCACGGCGTAACCAGGACTAATGAAATATACAGCAAATGTATAGGAAAACGACAGCTGTTACCGTGATTATTATGATTTACATGAAATATACATAGCTCACATTTTGACACGTACATTCATCTGACGACACATGTATTGGATCTGTGTGCTAACCGGAAACGTGATTTCAATAGGAGGCCGTGTGTTTGTATAAATATGTTCAGTTTATTAATTTTTCATCCTACAATCATATCAGTTGCGAAGCGAGCAAGGCGGAAATATCCTTTGTCAGTCTGATTTCCTAAATACTTATGTCCATGTATGCTTGTTACCAGGGATACCACGTTTTCTTATTTTTATTCCCACATTTTGATTTATTCCCCTCTTATTATTTTGTTATGTTATTGACAGCATGTATTTATATCAAGTATGTAACTCGGTCAATTTTAATTTTTTGTTCTCATTGTTTGGAATAACAAATTCTGCGTGTTTACCTCTGTGTAGGATTGTTATTGTATGTGCGTATATAGATTGTGTGCGTATGCGTGTGCGTGTGCGTGTGCGTGTGCGTGTGCGTGTGCGTGTGTTGTGTGTATGTGCGTGTTGGTTGGGGAGTGCGAGTGTATGTATACATGTGTGTTATGAGCGTGTTGTGTGCATGTGCGTGTTTAGATAGGGGTACGGGGTTTATATACATGTGTAACTTCGGACATCTGTCACTATAAAGTAATCGGATTATACATGTATTGAGATGCAGTTGATGTTTGACAGTGTCACGGGTGGGAACTAGTCAAAATGGTCCCGCAGTAAAGTAAACAAACGATGAAGTCATACAAACAATATGCATATGAGAACATGTATGCTTTGCTTATTACGGATCATTGCTTTTTTGTCTTGTTCATTGCTCAAAGCTCTACTACATTGTCTTGAAGCTATGTATGCAGCATAGTTAATTTGAAGGTACTGATAGATACATAACCCTGATGCATTTATATGTATAGTGGCATTACCAATGCAATTATACAAAGCTATGTGAATTATGACATCATCAATTTAGAAACTTGGGCAATGCACGCACGTTTCGATATCAAACATGTAATTTTTTTTATTTATTTATTTATTTATTTTTTTTGGGGGGGGGGGGCAAAATGAAATTGCTTATCTTAGATGATGAGACTTGATATAGGCTGTACGACAAGAGTTCTCATATTTCGTTGCTATTCCTAATCCTAGTATTAAAGTGTTGCTCCTCTCGGACACTCATGTGTACATGGTGACGAAAAATGTACAGCAACCCGCCAATGTACACCAAAAATTGCCGTACCTATAAACATCTCCCAAAGTGAATTAATAAAGAACAAACATTTGTTTCTCTGTATTTTGCACATAGTAGGAACTTAAGACAGTTGTAAAAAAAAAAGGTGACTCACTGAATGAAACATGTGAAATGTATTTTGGGTGCACTATACTATATTCAGTTATATTGATCCAAAACTGTCGCCAGAAGCACGATTTCCAAGGAGATGTTGGCTGAGTCATCCAATACGAATGTCTTACGTTATTTGCACAGAGCCCTATCGCGCTGTGGTGAACAATCAATTACATATGTACACCTCCAAATATTTTGATATCCGTTTACACAGTACACTATTTCCGTACCTCTGGGTTTTGTATGATAGCTCAAAAAATATTTATGTCAAGGCCAATTCGTGCTATGTCAGCTGGTGTGGCGTTCAGACTTTTCATTGCATTGCATACCATGGCTACGTTCCCTGCACTCTCTAGATAGTATTCTCAGTATGCAAGGCGGTAGTAAGATGACCACCCTGGTCGTGGTCGTGTAGTACAAAGCAGTGGCAAAGTGAACACCCACCGTCGGGCTTTAGCCTCCGTTATTATAACAAGTTCATCTAGCTAACATCTATTTGCATATTTGATGGTGTTTCGTCAACCGTTTACTATCTTTTGCAGACTTTGTAACTGTAAAACCACCGATTTTTACTCAAGCACGAGTAAGAAAATCAGAACTGTGTCAATTATTAATATTTTAACGCTAAACAATACCCTTATATCAGTGTCGACATTATTCCGAGGAAAGTTTGCATACTAATGAACTAATATGAATAATTCATTCCTTGTAAAGTGAAACATTGTTTGGTAAAAGAAAATGAACATAAACTAAGTTGTTAAACTTCTTTATTGGGTGAAAATACTAAGTCTCGTATAAAACCTCGATAACTATTCTGCATGCTTGCCTTCGAAGTTCGATGAAATTAAGACTGGTCGTCTCAGCGTTGTACTAGGTATGAGGCCTAGAGAACACGTATAATAAATTATGTCATCAAATCATTTATGTAATCATGCTTGGTGCGGGACTCGATTTTGGCAAATTCCCTAAACACCGACCGGAGAAAAGAGAGGGACATTATCAGAATCGACTCGGAGTCCCGACTTACTGTGTGTGCGAGCAGGACTACTTTAATACGCCCCTGTAAGGCGAGCAACTGATATAATTAACCACTGTGTCAACTTGGTTTTAAACACGTTCCATCTATCAATACTTTTGAACATGGACACTTATTTTATCAGAAGAACTTGTTATTTTCACCATATGATGTGCAGCGGCATGCTGTGGCCACATACTTCTTAATTATTTCGTTTGCACTTCCTAGCCGCTTTGAAGTCAACTATGTCAAAGGTTAATGTCAAAGATCACACCAAGCTGCAGTTGGTCCACGTACTCTCCCACGAGTATCTCGTATTTTTCCCCTCACTCTTTCCACAAGAAATATTTTCATTAAAAACTCATCAAATGTACTCGGAACAGAATGTAAATATACTGTTCATAGACACTCAAGTTGTGTAGGATATGTGATAGTTTCATGTTTTTGTCATGGTAATTCTAGATTTTAAAATTGTTATATATTCATTGGAAGATTTCCTGATTAATTTGACACTATAATAGCAAATAACTTACTATATATAATTCATACATAATTTAGTACTGTCACAGTGGAAATAATACACATCGAATGAGACAAAATAGTACATTTGGTACTTAGTTATCGGGTGCCATGCCTTCATAAAGAGAAATGTGTTTACTGCTAGTGTGAAATGTTAATTTCAATACATGTATATTTCACAACATATCTTCTTTACATAAAAACAGCCCACGGGGTTGCAGGTGGCTGACCATGTATTGTAGATACTGTATATCACAATGACATCCTTGTCATCATCCAAATGATGTCACTGCATTATCGCAAACCAAAGCTGTTAGTTCTTCCGCCATGAGGCAATCTAATTGGTTGTAGTGTTGATGTACAAAGCCACTGTGGTAGATACTGCTTTACGTACACGTGAACGCGGAAACCACCGCCTTTTGCCGGCGCGTCTTGGACGGTGTCGTGAAAGAGGCTGTGGTTTACGATGATGTGTCACTGTAGTAATATTTGCCCAGCAGCTGAGAAAGACTGCTTTAGGTAGCAACACTTATGCGTTTGATCGTCAGATTTGTTAGGAAAGTGAACCATTTATTCTGCTTTTCGTTAAATTAAGGTTGATGGAGGTAGGCGTAAAGTACAATATGTTATTCGACAAAACTGAAAAAAAAAGTAAGCATGCCCAATAAATTAAAAAAAAAACTGAAAACCTTCAGCAAAAATGAAATACTGACTCATAAACATAATACTGCAATGTACATACATAAATATATATTCATATCTTTGCCTGTGAAATGTGTCATAAAACACAGGTGTTCGTGTCGCTAAATCCCATATACAGATCTGTTCGTATGGTTAGGAAGTCGAACACACCCACCCACACACTCTTCAACATTAATTCTTATTTCATATATTATTCATTTTGTTGCATATCAAGGACATTAATTACTGCAAAGAGTACTAGGCCTATTGACTCCTAATAATGTTTACCGTGTATATTTCAATCTGATGTCAGAAGTAGGTGTCGATTTCGTTTAACATTAACACAAGGGCCTATATTATTTTCATCTTTTCGCCATTCTTACGCACTTTAGTGATACTTCTTAGTCTAGATAATGGGGTTTTTCTGTGCTACATCATACCCGTCTTATAGTGGACACAGTGTCCTGAAATAGTTTAATAGAACAGTCGGTGTCATGTGTGTGAGTGTAGAGACACCAACACATGTAGATGACGTCTCCATAATACTTGAATGAGAAATATCGATGGTTTCCTAGAATGTGGCAACGTATTAATGGTCACTGACAAATCTTAATAAATTGTACAGCATAACTAGTTTAGAGTACTGTACTGTACTATATATTAATAGAAAATACATTTCTAAGACCGATGTTTTCTTCATTTTTCTTGTTTATGAAACAAAAATACTCGAATTTCATTTTCTATTTAGCGATCCTTTATCATTTTATCAAATAACTACATAATTCAAAATTTTCATCAAAAAGCAACGTATGACGTCGTCGTAATGTATGACGTAGAAGTTAAGAATTGCCGTGTCTAACAGTACTAGTTTCATTCACAGACACGAGTAGTGCTAACGAAAAATCTGGCAATTGCGAATTATAGAGTAAAATAGTTCTAATTAATGCTAATATTTTTTTTTGTTTTAAAAATAAACAAGGGAAGGAAGGGAGAGGAGAGGAAAACCAAATTAAATGTTCTTAATCACGTTCCTTCAATATCATTGTTTATATTATTAAAGGGGAACACGTTGTATTTATACATGTTTGTGTGTAACTGTTGCTACATATTTTAAGGTACACAGTGATAATTCTTAGCGTCTTATACTTACTGAAGTATACATATATTAATATATATCAAATACATGCTATGTTATGAAAGGCTTTGCTGACGTCATACCGAAATGTTGATAGTGTATCAAATCAAGTGGTTGCATAGCAACATTGAATATTGTAAACACTCATTTTTTCAACACGATACGTCTTAATGAATGCACTTAATATATGAAATACAAAACATGATTTGTTAAGCACGTACTTTTCCCCCTTTTTTTTGTTTTGTTTTGTTTTGTTTTGTTTTGTTTTGTTTTGTTTTGTTTTGTTTTGTTTTGTTTTGTTTTGTTTGTCTGTCTGTCTGTCTGTCTGTCTGTCTGTCTGTCTGTCTGTCTGTCTGTCTGTCTGTCTGTTTGTTTGTTTACTTGTTTGCTTTTGTTCGGGGTTTTTTCGGTGTGTTTGTTTGTGTGTGTGTGTGTGTGTGTGTGTGTGTGTGTGTGTGTGTGTGTGTGTGTGTGTGTGTGTGTTTGTATCAATGAATACCCTCCCATAGACAAGTATCATCATTCCATGGATTGCAGGGGAAGGGGGATCTGAGATAAATATAATGAAATGGGTGTACAGTGTAAAATTGGTCGATTTGAGGAAAATTTACATCATTTCGCGTGATTTTAGTTGTTGTTTTTTAATGACAGACAAAAGATACAGACTTCTACTTTGTCTGTGCCTCTTTTGAGATGCTCCAGGCACGAAAAAAGTGGACTTGGACGATTTGACGAGATAATATTGAGAAAATAACATGCACAATCCAATATTTGACACTGCCATATGTACAGTATACATGTAGTTGCACTGTCACCAGTGACATGAAACTCACAGGGTCACTTTAATATAATGATAATGTAAAAAGTAGAAATAGTATGATAATAATTGAAGTTGGAATATCAATGCATTACAGCTATCATATGTGAATGTTGGCAGGGTAACACATAATTAGTTGATATTATTGAGTTCACCTGACATTAAAGGGGCATATACCATCTTTAGATTCTATTCTTATGTAGTAAATACACACTTACATAAACCACATCTAGTGTCATATATTAATCTGTACCTTAATTGATATGATTATTAAGATCTCCATATATGCATGGTTTTAGGCATGTGCAATTTCTCATGATTTCGTAATTCTTAATGTAATATTTGGTACACCGCAACAATTACGTCATCGAATGACTCATTTTGTTCATCTAACTACTATGGCTACTCCATCTGCTATTCAAAGCTACTAGTAAAGTAAACATCTTCCAATAAGTGGACCCAGGCTCCATTTTTCATGTCATTCCATGTACTCTCCGTGATTGCTTTAATAGTAATGTTGTCCTTGACCTTCGTATTCAGTACCTTCTCCATGGCCAGGCTGATGACAAAACTATCAAGTGCAATGACGTTAATGTTGACAACCGCAGCAACTGCGACTTCAAAGTACGTCAATGCCACTTATGAAGTTGCGTATGACCTGTGTAGGGACTGTAGAAATCGTGTTAGATATCACTTCACACACACACGTGGCTATGTAATTGACCACCGCCATTAGATTGAAGACGTTCCAAAGATGTATTGCATTAACGAGCGAGAGAGAGAGAGAGAGAGAGAGAGAGAGAGAGAGAGAGAGAGAGAGAGAGAGAGAGAGAGAGAGAGAGAGAGAGAGAGAGAGAGAGAGAGAGAGAGAGAGAGAGAGAGTGAGAGAGTGAGAGAGAGAGAGAGAGAGAGAGAGAGAGAGAGAGAGAGAGAGAGAGAGAGAGAGAGAGAGGGGGGGAGGGAGGGGGGGCAGGCAGGCAGAACACTCACTCTTCTTTTACGAAAGGCAGACATGAATGTATGTAGGCAGTTGAGTTTTCACGAGAGTTCTACACAGTGAATGAAACCATCATTTGATCATAGTCGACTGTTGTCTTTAGGTTGGGTTTTATTTCGTAGGTAGTGAAACTCTCCGCATTACAATGTTGACGATGTGCAAGAAGCATTCATTTCAGGACGCAAGTTATCCACGGTAGTAGTCTTTCGCCACCCTGATCTATATAATGTGATTGAAGACATCCCCAACCAACTCATTACCATCAAACAATACACATGATACAAATGTCCTTTCTATTGCATTAAATTCATGAGTACTTGGCCAGCTGTACGGTAGGCCAACTTTTATTGAAGCAACCGCACGCATTGTTCAGCTCCCAGTAATATTGACACGAATCTACATCACCATGGTTACAAAGGCTGCGAATACAACACCTTGTATGATCGATTTTCAAGAATTTTTACTCACTTTTAAACGAAAGACTCATACAATACCCGCCATGGGTAGAACAGGGAAGAATTCGATTTGGACTATCGATTAACAGAGAGAAAATTGACATTTTGCTCCGTGAAAGACAGTGCCTCCAGACTCGATGTTTAGAATTGCGTGCTAATTTGAATAATTCAGAGTTCAGCCAACACCATGCCTCCTATATACACTATTTATCATATGCCCGGACATCATTTTAATGCACTAGCAAGCCTAACTTTGTTGCGTCGCTGGAGGGCGCCATACCTCTTCAATGACGAAGCGTATTTCCATGGGGGGGGGGGGGGGGTCAAATGCACAAGCAAATCTGATGGTTAAACATGCATGAAGAGAGCTAGTGCTCATGATCTCAATATTGATGTTTTTTAAAAAGTAAATATTCTTCCGTAAGGGAAGACGGCGATACTGTGTCTGTCTGTCTGTCTGTCTGTCTGTCTGTCTGCTGTCTCTTTTTGTGTTATGGAGATGTCTTGTCCACCAAACTGAATTGACCAAAACGAATAAAAAAAACACAAAGTTTTTGAGTCTAATGAAGTGAATTAAAGAGAAACACTAATGTTTCATCTCCTTGTCCAAACCTTGCAATTAATGGAGTGTCCTCCACTCAAAAAAAATTAATTACTCTTTTAATGATTCTGTTCGCGTAATTCGTTTTAAGACATGTTCTTGATTATGATAATAAAGAGTGTTATTTCTACCAAGCAAGGCTTTCCCTTGTGAGTCAAGGCAACATTATGAATTCGAAATCCATTTCCCAATCGATTTGATTCGTATTTTATTTTATTTTAGAGGCTTAGTGACCCGATAAAATCTCATTATTTTCTCAAAAACGGTTGCTCAATTCAAACAAAATTTAGTACACACCTTCTTTAGGGTAACATATATATCTGATTAAAGTGGCCATATTGATGAGGATTGGGTATTTATTTTGGAATTTTTTATTTATAAAACAATTTTATCATGGCTTCCTACTTGAAAAATCATGTGAAACAACATATACCAACACCAAGTCTATGTTTGTAACTAAATACATTGCAAAAAGCTATTTAAAAAAATGTGTAAAATAATTTGTTATTTTTACGTGCAATAACAAACATTTTACACACTCATCAGTCTTTGGCCATTTATTGAGTTACAAACAAGGACTTGTATGTTGTTTCATGTTGATTTTTTTTTCAAGTACTGGGAAGCCATGATAAAATTGTTTTATAAATTAAAAATCCAAAATAAATGACAAATCCTCATCCATATGGTCACTTTAAGGAAAAAAGACTACTTTGAAATCGTCATGCTCACGATCATACTGCTGTTACATCGTGTGAATGATAAGATTTTCACATCTCTGTCTAGTATTTGTTGATTGTAGGACAAAGTGTTCACTTTGAATACTGTGTTCTTGCACACTGAGTCTTTTCACGCACACTCGTTTGTCTAAGTGTTGCCGATTAGATTATTCACAATCTTTAGTCGTCATAAAGGAGAGCCCGTGTCTAAGTATAAGATACCATACAACATGTGCGATCAGTCTTTCAACACCTCGGTTTCACTGACTCCGAGATAAGATTCGAATGCATGTTTACGTACGTCATGCCATTCACTATGGTAACAAATAACACTGACTGAGTTGCTTCCAGGTCAGTTCGTCGCGAGCTGTTGTAGCAGGAGTTGACTCAATCAATGAGCGCACTAAAAATCGCGTAAAAGGAAAGTTCGAGATCTTTGTTTTTATATAATTTAAAATGCACACGTTAAAATTTACACGTAACTAATTTTTGCTAGTGCCATACACTGAAAATTCATCGTTGCTGGCGCTTCTGTTAAAAGTTTGGAACCAGTGGCCATATGGATGAGATATGGATATTTATTTTGGATATTTTTAATAATTGAAAACATTTTACAGTGTTTTCTACTTGAAAAACAACATGTAAAACATACAGCCCCAGTCCAATAGAAAACTAAAAAGAAGTATATAAGTATAAGCTCACAATACATACATAAAGTGATTCGTATGTAAATTGCACATACAGCTGCCGCTTCCCCATACATTGAAACGTCATCCGTGCATAAATACATAAAATAATTAGATTATGCGTGTTTACAATTGATTACTTGTGTTTATCCAGGTTGTTTCCAAAGAAACCACTTCCTGTATGTACAATAATATACTTTTTACACGTATTTTTTCTCACTTTATCGAGTTGCAATTATAGCCTGAGGCTTGGGTTATTTTGTTTCAGGTAAAAAAAAACACAGTAAAGTTGTTTTGTTGATAAAAAAATCCTAAATAAATAACCATTTCTCACCGCGTACCGATACGGCCACTTTAAAGGAGTGACACGTGACACACAGCGACCAATCGTTCACTGTACCACTGCCTATTACATATGATTCAATTGGAGTCATGATGGTCAAACAGTTAGAGTGGTCGGCTTGAAATCTACAGGTAACAGGTTCAAACCCAGTCGCTGCCAATTATTCCTGGTTAAAGACTTTGAGAAAGACTTGATGAACTACGATTGTACCCTCATTCAACCTAGCTGTATAATTGGGTACCTGGTAGGATACAGATTGCAATGTGAATGCTTACAGAGGCTGCAATGCACTGTTTGCTCCCAAGGGAGGTGAAGAAGCAGAAAAGGGCCGCTATAGATCCGTACCTGGGGTATACGTAGTAATTGTAAAGTACATTGAGCTATCTCACTAATACATCCATGATTGAGCACAGTGTTGGAAAGCACTATGTTAAAACTGACGTCATCATTATTCAACCAATGACGTACACTATGTCACCCTACACGTACAAATACAGTTAAACCATCGTGGATTACGTCATGTTCTGGTATTTAGTATTGATACGTTTAGCTCTCAGACAAACTCTAACAATGAGTGCGATCATTACTGTAAATCAAACCTAGGTGTGGAAATGCTACTTACGAAACATTTATTCGATAAAATTCGATTTAACACACATTTGAACAAATATCATGCGTCTTGATGTGAGGAAAAATGATTTTTATGAAAAATGGACGTATTTATGTCCCATTATTAACCTAACCAAGAAAACGATATAATTGAATTTTCATTATCAGCGCTAGTCAAAATAAAACTAGAACCATCTGTACAATTCTCATCATGTCTTGTTTTCTGTTACAGTAATATTAGTCTACTGGTACTCTTAAACTTGTATGAGGTTGGTAACATCACCATACACGCGTTATTCTTGTTGCTAAGTGTTATATTTATATTTCAAAGTTTAGAAAACAAAAACCGGATGTGATGGCATACAAAAAAATACTTGCAAAATATTCAGAGTGTTAGGCTTTCATATTGCGGTTAGAAAAAGTAAATTAAATGCACACAATCATTAAGAAATGGGGACAGTTTTTGATAGTTATTAGTTCAGAAAAGTTTCCAAATACAGACAGTAAACTTTCCATTCATGAAAAAGAGTTAGCTCATTGAAATTAGGCCAATTAACAATTTAACAAATTATGAAAGACACACACACAAAACCCATTAATAACACACACAGAGGGAGAGACATCCCACACATAGAGGGAGAGACACTCCTTACACACAGAGGGAGAGACATCCCACACAGAGGGAGAGACACCCCATACACAGAGAGATAGAGACATCACACACACAGAGGGAGAGACACCCCATACACACAGGGAGAGACATTCCACACACAGGAGAAACACCCCATACATACATACATACATACATACATACATACATACATACATACATACATACATACACACAGAGGGAGAGACATCCCATACACATACACGCACAGATAGAGGGAGTGACACCCCATACACACAGAGGGAGAAACACCCATACATATACACACACAGAGGGAGAGACACCCCATACACACAGAGGGAGAGACACCCCATACACACAGTCACACACAAAAGACAGATGTGTTTTGGCGAACACATAAGTTTAACTTTTAGTATGAAACATATAACGCGATAAAACTAGTGGACCTTTCCCACAACTGTGTAATTTTAGTTATTTTTTTATGTAATACATTTAGTTTATCAACATCTCAACCTGGCCGTTCAGAAAATCTAATTGGAATTATTTAGTCCTTCTTACTTTATGCCATAGGCACTAAGTGAACATTCATTTCCGTAGTATCAGTAAATTCAACCATTATTTTGTGGTTCTCATGTTCCAAACCCAATCCCCTCTTCGTGTTAATGCTATGTAAAATGATAGAAAACGCTACTAAATATCATGAACACGACACCACGTCGGCGTGTAAGTGTTGACAACAACGTGCCGATAACGCATTTTTCAAATGTACAGGGATCTCTCTTCGGCTATATTTAATTTTCTTCCCATGGAAACAGTATCATGAATTACGAACAAATCGTAATATTTACACCGGGGTTTTGAACACATTTTGCCGCGGAAGGCAGATGTGATAGCCGATAATTTCGTAGGTTAGGGCTTGCTTACGTCAGTAACTCACTACCGTACCTTTGAGAGAGAGAGAGAGAGAGAGAGAGAGAGAGAGAGAGAGAGAGAGAGAGAGAGAGAGAGAGAGAGAGAGAGAGAGAGAGAGAGAGAGAGAGAGAGAGAGAGAGAGAGAGAGACAGACAGAGAGAGACAGACAGACAGACAGACAGACAGACAGACAGACAGACAGACAGACAGACAGACAGAGGGGGAGGGGGAGGGGAGACAGAGACAGAGACAGAGACAGAGAAAGTCACAGAGAATTCCACCTCGCTTGATAAGTTTACGTGTAATCACATGTCCAAGCCATAAGTTGGTGTACTACGACTAAACTAATGTTTGACGAAAGAATTTAGGTTAGGGCGCTATTACAGAGGTGTTTGAGGTTAGGAAAAATGTATGCAAACTGAGTGTTAATTCTAACAGCTCCTCAAGGCTGAGTGTTCATTCTAAATATGGTAAGCACGCATATAGTAAAGGAACACAATCATGTAGAAAAGGTCTTAAGGTATAGACAACCATAACCCATAGCTCTGTCACTGTAATCCACGGATAATTGAAATATAATATCAAAAGCAGTTGTAAAGATGCAGACAACAACATCGGAAGATTATAATGTCATGTCCAGTTCTTTTATACGGTGAGTTCCCCTTGGATCCACACTGGGACTCTGTCTATTTGGCAGACGTGTAAAAACGAAAAAAAACTTACATAAATTTGTCATATTGGTGCAATTATGACAGCTCAGGTACAATTGTATTCTGTTTGAGAAAATACACTATATATGAATTGACGATTGATTTGTAGCAACTGGACTGAAAGTGTTTGAAATAGTTTGATGGTGTGTACAGCACCTAATAGTATAACCTCAAAAGCACGTGTGTGTGTGTGTGTGTGTGTGTGTGTGTGTGTGTGTGTGTGTGTGTGTGTGGATAATTATCATAAGATAACTCCTAAAGGACGTGTGTATATTGGTAAATAACCCCAAAAGCACATGACGTGTATACTACTATATTGGTAATTATCATGGGATAACCCTCAAAGCACGTGTGTATATTGGTAATTATCATGGGATAACCCCCAAAGCACGTGTTTTTGTTACGTTTATCGGAATGTTATCGTAGATATGTGTATGTTACATACTTCAAATTTGACCAAGCGTGATGACATACACCAGACGCCAAGCCAAATTTAGAACGTGAAATTTGAACTGACGGTCTGCCGATATGCAGCTGATGTTACCGACTAGAATCATGTCAAAAGGACTTACCCGTGCCGTCGAAACTAACTTGTGCGTGGGCGAAAACTATTTTGATTGTAGCATACACATATTTCCCTTTTAATTAATTTTGCATTTTCAATATAACGACACAACTTTTCACAAATGTTATTTTAAACCAAAATAATTGAAATAATATATATAGGATTAGCAGTTCACGGAATTCTAATGGATTCAATAAATAAATAAATAAATAAATATAGTGTGTGTGGGGGGGGGGGTGTTGGTGGGGTGTGTGTGTTTGTGGGTATGTCTGTCTGTATGTATGTATGTATGTATGTATGTATGTATGTATGTATGTATGTATGTATGCATGCATGTATGTATGTATGGTGTGTGTGTGTGTGTTTGTTTGTTTGTTTGTTTGTGTGTGTGTGTGTGCGTGCGTGTTTGTGTGTGTGTGGTGTGGTGGGTTGTGTTTGTGTGTGTACGGGGTGTGTTTGATTGATTTGTTTGTTTGTTTGTTTATGTGTGTGTGCGTGTGCGTGCGTGCGTGTGTGCGTGCGAGCATGCGTGCATGCAGACATGTTAGTGTGGATGGGTGGGTATATATATATGTGTATATTGTCTTATTTATTTGGGGGTTGGTAGTGGTGGTCGATTACTCTATATTCGTTACCAACATAACCCAAACAATTTAGAGTATATATTTTCTAACAAGCACCACCGTAAAGAGGTTAGTGGTTTTACCATGATGGACCCATACAGTAAAACCGATACAACGGGTGTATTGGGAAAAAACACATCCCGATTTTGACACATAGGGATATGTCTCAAGGTTTAAATCTTTTATCACTAAAATTTCCTTAATCCCATCTACCTCACTTTTGAACCAACTATACAACAGAATTTCATGAATACCACGAATTTGACACTTTTAAATTAGTAAAAAAAATATCCACAATCAACGACTTTTCAAATTTGACTGAGTGATATAGAAAGATCCACTATCACATGATAGAGAGACTGTCTATAGCAGCATATTTCCAGTCACGGCCTATTGTATCATTAGATGACTACGTTGACAATGTGTTCATTTCTTGTTTTTCTTTCTCTAACAGATTCAAGAGAGTCCGAGTTAGGTACCAATACCTCATTAGTGCGTACTTTGAAATATACAACACTAGCAGCATTGATGAACCATCTATTATCGTGTGGCTGGTATGCATTAACATGTGAAGGTCTACATGATGGTATAGAACCAGTTTGTTACAACAATTCATGGGGTACTACCTCCGCTTTTGACTTAGGTATGACTTTTCAACTCTTTCATGCGTTAATGTTCATGTACTTCTTCCAAGGCAACCACCTTTCTGCCTTCTATTCCATTGGGGATGGGGGGGGGGGGTAGGAGTTCCATTCCTCACTTTCACCACAGTCACACACTCACATTCACTGCCATCATCACCACAACTACAAAACTACAAACTCTACCACAAACGGTACCACCACCACCACCACCATCACCACCACCATCATCACCACATGATCAATAGTAGCTATGACTATGACAACAAACAGTAGTCTGTTAATTATAAGTGACCATCATAATATATTTGAGGCACTACCGTGTATGTGCACCGTATTATTATTATTATGGCCATCATAGTTCTCACAAATCCTAGGACACAATGTTGCACGAGAAGTCTTTATTACAGACGCCCCCATGCGATAGATTTGATGTGGACTTCGTATAACTGCACCTAGCACAATGTACATATATGTAGTATACTGACTTCATGTCCAATCACTGTCCTTGTTTATCCAACTATCGCCCAAAATCTATTTTTATAGCGACAATATAAGTCAGTAACCCTGAATCACTGATGTATGGCTCGACAGAAAAAATAGGTAGCTGTTACATTTTAATAACCTGGATAAAATGTAGCAATGTTGGTGTGATTTCTGCCTCAACAGACAATCAAATGTAGCAATGTTGGTATAATTTCTGTCACAATGTTAATACTAGGATTTTTGTTGACCCGGGCCGTCGATAAAATG
Organism: Glandiceps talaboti; assembly: GCF_964340395.1. NCBI lineage: Eukaryota > Metazoa > Hemichordata > Enteropneusta > Spengelidae > Glandiceps > Glandiceps talaboti. Next base: position 10,373,238 of record NC_135552.1, read on the forward strand.
TAGCATTGTTACAAAGATTTTTATCAAACCATGTTGTGTTTCACGGCAAGAGGCCTATGTTATATTGCGACTTTATCTAAAGATATTGGCTCTCATTTGATGTATGCACATTGATAGCATTTTATGTTTAAACTTGACGGAAATTGGTATTTTGAACAAAAATAATCGCACTGCATGAGTATGACTGAGATTCTTGGCACTGTACTATTTAAAGTGCAATTGATATGTCTGTGTTACTAATATAAACAGAAATATCGAACAGCTCATCAGCAACTCTCATGTATGTGATGTATGTCAACACCATGTGTGTCATGTACATCGATCGGACATGAGTTTACATAATGAAATTATATCAGGCCACGTGTCTTTCTCGGTGTCTTGTTATATATATATATATATATATATTTATTAATTGCGGCCTTGTTATCTGTCTGGCAAATACTATATCTATCAGAGCAAAATAAACAGACCAGCTTGATTATTTTGAAAGAGAGTGATCGCTTAGATCCTTTCGGTGTTGGTGTATGGTCTTGACATTGTCATGTCATCCCACAGTAATCAAACAACAGGGGAGGAGAGCTCTAAAGCTAAGACACAGGGAGAAGCTTAGACTTGCCTCTGGCTAAGAGAATGATAGTAAGGTGTAATTCTTGGCCACGGTAGATTGATATGTTGTGTGTGTCAAACCTTTTCATTAAGAATTGCCTATGAGGGGCAAGTGCGTTTAGTAACACCCATGAATGTTTAACCATTAACCATTAATGTACGGGGTTAGACTTGATTAGCAAAGCTATTTTCTGACTTCTATTGCCTGTATAAATTGTGTATATATATTTTTTCCAAGTGATCTGTAATTATTTGTTGTACAGGTAACAAAAATCAATCATTCAATCAATGTATGAATGTTTTAAATCCATGATTACTGTGCAGCGAAAACTACAGTGAAGTATTTTCTCACCCTTGTGAATAATAATTGACATGCATATTTATACTTTGAATAACAGGCACTGTGTTAGCCAACACATCTACGGGTGACGCTTATATCATAACTTTGTACTGGGCCGTAGCTACCACAACTTCCACTGGGTAAGTTCATATCATAAACGGGTTCTTTAAGCGACTCAGACGCTCTCAATACTATTAACCCAAGAGTAGGTATTTCGTGATTACAATAATGATAAGCATGATGACGTCACTATGAAATGTGAGGGTGTACTTTTTTAGGTGTCATTTATTGGGTTCTATTTGAACTATTTTCATAACTTTTATGATTAACCATACCTTCTTATTTTAGATACGGTGACATCCATTCCATAAATGAGAACGAACGCTGGTTTTCTGTCTTCGCCATGATACTTGGCATCTTTACATTTTTCGGCATGATTCTCGGCGGCATGGCTTCCATGTTGACTAACTTTGACGGTCAGAGAGCACGATACACTCACCGACTTAATGTTATTAAAGACCACCTGGTAAGCAACCAAGGATCATTGGATATATGCTGTAGTTATTCTTGTTATTCATTGACTTATAACATGAAAATATATAGGCATTGCTGCAATTTTAGTACGATATTCTCCGAAAAAAATGTTGCAATGTTGAAACAATAAGCCGCAGATTGGCCACATTCTGAGCTCGTGTTCATACATGTACCTCTAGAAATTGTTCATTTATCTTATTCCCATTCTTGAAAACTTGGCAAGGGCTTATTTTTCTTCTGTGACACGTCGAAAAATCAAAGGGTGTCTTGGATCGGACGGTGCCGCGAAAGAGGCTGTCGTTTATTGACGATGCTTAATCGAAGTTTCGGTCGAACTCAGCAAACCGCATCAGCTTATTTCAGTTTCATGCCTTCTAGTTCTGTGACTTTTTAAACTTTAGAAAAGTTATATTGAAATAATTATCAAGCAGAGAATTTCTGTATTTCCTGACACATTTAGTTTCATGAAGGACTTTAAAATTACGCATATTTATGTTCGCAGGCCAGAACATATATATTTTTTCTGACACAACGAACGTCTGGTGCAGTTGCCGCTAAAATACATAATTATTGTTTTACGACTAGTATACGTGCTATGTTTTACTTCGTTTTTACTGTACCTTTCGCATAATTCACTAAAATTACCTTACTTCTACCCTATCTCCTTACTACAGAACGACTTGACTGTGCCTGAAGAACTCCAAAAACTGGTAACTGGTTATTACGAGTATCTTTGGGTACGAAAGAAGGGATGCCACTCGGAAGGACTATTCGATGCTCTACCGCTCACTTTCCAAGCTGAGGTCTCGCTCGTTGCCAACAAATACATCCTTAACAAGGTGAGTTTTGTATATTTACATGTATGTGCACTTAACTGAAAGAAACAGATCTAGATGTGCGTTAAAATACTTTTTAAATGTTGATTAATCCTCGCATACACATGTTATACTTATCTTTAACAAATATATGTGTATTTTTCTTTTATGAATTTTAGGCACCGATGTTTAAATCTATGAACGAAGGCTTCTTACGAATGCTGTCACTGCAAATAAAACCCTCGCTATACCTGCCAAAACAGACGATTGCTAACCGGGGTGAGATTGGTCACAACATGTATTTCGTCCATCGAGGCGAAGTTGAGGTAAATAAGAAAGTTTGCTAGCACTGTCATTACCCAGGATGCACTGGGTTAAAGTAAACTTATTTTTCCCAGGATTCCACACTCTCAACAAAATGGCGGAATCTTTAAAAGTTGACGACGCGATGCGGCTCGACACACACCATACATTCTCTAGCTTTTGTGTAGCGTATGTCGCTGTATTTGTTGATGAACAATGTCAACACTGTTGTTGTGTCGTCATCATCCGTACACCGGCTGCTATTACGATATGGTCAGTCTTCTGATGTGGACACTGAGCCGCACAACGGGAACGTCTAACAATAACATGGGACGAAAGAATTGTAAACAAACATTTTTTTTGCTGCAGGGGGACAATGAATGACTGTAACTGTTTCATGAACAAATAGTAGCATGTTATGATGTACATTTATACATTTATAATTGCATACAGGTACTATCAGAAGATGATGACGAATCCCCCATAGCCAATTTGAAGAATGGTAAACTATTCGGAGAAGTGAGTATTGCAAACATTATTTTTCAAACAAATATTAATTTGAAACCACAGACACTCAAACACAGACACACATGCACATAATTATATATTTACATATGCCTGTACTGTAGAAGGATTGTCTTATAGTACTCAATGCAGTGCAATGTAGCTGCTTTCACTGTTACAGAATGGTATAGAATAATGAGAAACTGAGACTTTGTACTCAGGTTTTCATGTGATTGTGTTCTTCTCACACTGATCATTGTAAAACAACTAAATATGTAGTACTAATGTATACATGCATACATATATATGTATATTATATATATAACTTAAGTTGTTTCATGTTACTTTATATATATTGTATACACAAATGCACATAATAATATATAAATATGTATATATTTAATATATACACGCACAGACACTGACACACATTGTATAATCAAAGTACATTTACATTGTTCTGTGAATTTTTACAAAAAGAGGGCTCAGAGATTGGTAACACCAATTTTGGGGGTGGTGGTTTTTTAATACCATTTGTGTAGAAAATAAGTAGATTTTGTGTATGATATTTATTTGTCAAGAAATTATAATTTGAGCTTGACCGCTAAGCTCAAGGTAAATATTGAAAGTGGTTACTAGATTTGCATTCATATTCCTATGTTTATGGTGTATTCCTTATCTCGTGTAGGTAAGCTTGATCTTCAGTATGCCAAGAACACATGCTATTCGCGCTGGTGCTCACTGTGATCTCATGGTACTGGAAAAGACTGATCTTCATAAGGTGCTAGCCCACTATCCTGATGGTAGGTCTAATACTAGAATCTATACACAATTATCCAAAATTCAAATTTCAAATGTTTGCCAAGTATCAAGTATCGACAGTTGTAGATATCATATGAAAAGTAGTGAATGTTGCAACTTATAATAGCAGTACCCTGCCCTGTAGACCCTTGTTAATAGTAACTCATTATGCCATACAAAAAGATGGCATCAAAGTCATCACATAACAAAGGTCCTTGAACTAATGTTTCAATAATATGTATGTTGATCAGTGTATTGTTAAGGGTGGTAGGTCAGTAAAATGTATGCCTAACACACACAGACTACCCCTGTTTTCTTTCTGAAAACTGAAAATGATAATTATGGAATGTTTGGTCTCTGTTTTGTATACAGTTGCTAAAAAACTTCAAGAAATTGCTGAGAATCGATGTGATGCTGCTGGACACCTAAATGAAAGAGTAAAAGCTGGAGAAGGTGTGATCCCTGCTTCTAGAAGTCTTAGGAGAACATCTATTGCCGCTGCTATGCCACCAAGTAAGAAATTGTCACTTTGAAATTACTGTATAAGTGTTAACTGCTAGGCTCATGGTACATGTAGTTTAGCAAACAGAACTTTACTATCGAAAATACTTGAGTACAGATCTGCCTGCATTACTGAACGAAGTTGTGAAAATTAACAAAAAATATTTGAATTTTGTTGTTTCTTTTAACTTGAAGCTGGATAAGCTGATGCTTATCATTCTTTTCTTTAATAGCAATTTCGTTATCATTTCTTAGTTTTGATTTTGATATTTTTTAGTTTTTTGATTTTGCACTTTCTGATTAAGTGTGTGTATTTTGAGTCATCTAGTAGTAGAGATATTATGTTTCTGGCTGCATACATAATGCTGACACATATCAAATAGGAAATCATGATACCGTACTTGATAACTTTCTTCTTTCCTGTTACTAACAGAAATGCTACCTAAACCCCAAATGGATGATGGCCGAAGAACTTCCATAACAGCTTCATCTTCACCAAGTACTGAATTCCAACAAACCAGGGTACCAATTAGTAAATCAATTGATGTATTTGAACTTGAAGAACCTGGTGGTGAATGGGTAGCTGTTCATAAAGGCAACTGCTGTACTGTGAGTATTACAGTTTTGAAATGAAATCTGTGTCTGGCCAAACCCTGAAACATTATCTCCAGTGAGCTTACTATCACCCTAAAGTTTGGTTTTTACCTGAACAATTTCTGAGTACTGAACTGTTATCCCCCAAAACCTCAGCTGGATAAACGTAATCACTCCCTACTCTGAACTATTTTCACCAAACCTTGATAAACCAGATTACTGTCTACACTGAACTATTTCCCCAAACCATGATAAGCCGAATTAATGTTTACTCTGAACTATTTTCCCCAAAATCATGGATAAATGGAACTGTTGTCTACACTGAACTATTTTCCCCCAAAGCCTAGATAGATTGAATTACTGTCTACTCTGAACTATTTTCCAAAAACCATGGATAAACCAAATCAATATTTCCTCAAAAAAGAAGATACATGGTCGCCCCCTACCAAGGCTGACCACAGGTAACCCCTCTCCCAGTGATGGATTGGTAGTCAGTATTGCTCAGTCAAGTTTTACCTTCTTCTCTTTGATACATCCTCATGTGTTTATGGATTAGCAGTCACTCAGTGTTAATGAGTCCAAATGTTTCATCAAGATTTATTTCTTCTCTCATTCAACAGCGACTTCGGAAAAGACTATCGGACCTGGCTGACAAGATACAAAACGGCGTAATTGAACCAAATTCCCGTTTTTACAAAATCTGGGAGAAACTAGTTCTCATTATTACCTTGCTAGTATCATTTAGTTACTCCTACATGGCATGTTTTACAGGTAAGAATCACATACTACTCTCTAGTTTTTGATCAATTTCTTAAAAACTAAATAGGAAAAATATGAAGAGCTTGTACACATGTACTAAGTACTTAAGACGGGGGGGGGGGGGGGGGAACTACACAATATGTAAACCTTATAACTAACATAGAGATACAATAATTTATGTCTGAGTATCATTCTGACATGTACAAAAAAAAATCTACAATATAGATGTACTGTTAAATATAAATATGCCTGTTGGCAGTATTCATTAAGAACTTGATCTTGATAAAGATGTACTAGTCACTTTGAATTGTTGTTAGAATTGGAAGTATACATTTGTACATGTAGATAGTATATCTAATTACTACATATTATACCATGCATATGGAATATATACTCTGGTCGTTCTACATCATAGCAACGTGTGTCTATGTCACTGGTTCTGCTGTGTTTGAAATATTGTGTTCAAAATTGCCATTATTTCCCCTCAATTTTTCTTTGATATTACTGACGCTGGTATAACTATATAATTCGCCAATGTTTTTCTTCATTTAGCTGGAAAGTACTCATAACTTAAGGGTTGTCACTACTCGTCTGGCAATGCGTAGTGACAAATGCTCCTTAGGTCACTTGTATTTTCCTCGGCTGAACGAAGAAAAATATTGGGGAATAACATCTTATCATATGTGTGTATGTGTATGGTATAATTATTGTATATATGTATATTGGTAGAGGGATTGATAACATGAACACAATATAATAAAAGACAGTATGCCAATTATGTTTAAACTGATTTACAGATATGAAGCATTTTCTATATGATCAATACAAAAAGTGTGAAATTTCTGAAACTAATTTTATGTGAAAAAGTATGAAATTGTAGAGATTGCACTTTTTAGAATAGAAATATTGATTTTAGAGGCTTTTTATTGAATTGTTTTGTTAACACTTATTGGTGCTGATTGATATTTTGTGTGACCTCTGACCAATAGTACTTTATATGAAGTCAAAGGTCAAAGGTTACCTGAGACATCATCATTGTTATAACATTCTTTCAGCATTCAAAGTTCTAACATTCCTGTTTACAGTTGTATATTCACCAGATAATCAGCAGAACTTGACTACTAGTATATCAAATCAAAGTATTTCCACAGAATATTACTTTTATAATGAATCCACAAACTATGGAAGTACACATTGTGAGTTGTGTTGCAACTTTCATGACTCATGGTCATTCATTGATTCCAAGATGCAGCCTGTACGTTTGATAACCCCCCCCCCCCCCTCATGTTGGGGGTTAGAGATGGAAAATATGATATGAAAAGATGGGGGAAGGGGAGATGGTTGTTTTCTGAACTGAAATTATCTAAAATCTTTTGTGTTTGTTAATGTTTCTCTCTTTCACAGAAATTTGCTATCATTGAAAAATTGTGAAAAAAATTATATATTGAAATGTACTGCCAAACATGAATTTATTGGAAGTTATCTCTGTTGAACAGTGTATCTTGGAAGTAATGATATGTCTAGGGTCCATTTCCTGGTACCACATATACTGCATAATAGGTCTTCATAATAAATAGTGCACCGTCAAAATTACAATATTCAAAATATTCTCAAATTTTGGCAATCCAACCAAATGGAAATCATGATACAAAGTGAATATATTGTACAGACTTCAGACGTTCACTCAGTATTTAGGAAAATTTTACAGTGACAATTTACTAAAATATTACCATTGAGTCAAGCCTCTCTTTAGAGCATTTTGGAACCAGGAAATGTGTATTTTGTGTGGTGAGAGTGATTTCTTTAGAGTTTATGTGTTACTGGTATTTACTAATGTGTTTTGGTAATTAAATAAAACTCTTATATTCTGCCTTCCCTAGATTTCATTTTTTTTCAACTAAAATTGCAGAACTGCAGTGATTATTTGTCTTGCATTAATAACATGAACTAAAGTAATTTGATATAGACAAGGATCTTATGCTTTGGTTTTGTGTATTTTTCTTAGTATATCTAGCTTTTCAAGCATAGAAATGTTCCAAAGTAACCAGACAGCTTTAAGTACTGTTTTGTTTAAATTAGAATGACAATTATCCAAAATACAGTAGACCGTTGATGAGTTGTGGGGTCTACTAGAATATCCATGACTTATTGAGGGTGATTAGTTAGCGAGATGGGAATTATATATCCAGAATCACAGAATGAACATAAAGCAGAGCATCCATATTCATAATTCCATAACGAAAGTTTGTACTTTTGTGGACAAAGTAATATGTATATGTATTTAGTATAGACATTCATAGCCTTTGGGCTTGATCGACTCCGACAACTTCTCACTATTCCTCACCCACCCATGAACAATGGATTCTTCCATTCTATGATCACATGCTATGTTGATTTCGCCCTGAACAGGAGCTAGGGGGTCATTCTTTATGTCATTTGCAAACAGTAAAAGAAAGAAAGTAATAGAAAAAATGGGAGCCAAAGTAACAGCTGCAACATAGCCAAAACCTTGAGTTAATAGCAAGTCACAACTTATTGACGGTTATAACTGTAATACAATATTGATTGATGATTTGATATTTGGACATTACTTTCAAAGTCTGTTTATCATTTGAAGGGCAGTTGAAACGGTTAACAATATGAGTGCAAGGAGGTACCAACAAGTGCTGGCCAGCATGGCGAGAACACTTGGTCATTTGAAAAACATCAGTGGCATAAACTATAGACTAGTATAGTTTGTAGGAAATGATTGACATGATGTATCGCTTAACCTCATAATTGTGTTACTTTCAGATTTTTCTTCTTCTGTTGTTGTGTTTTGCTGTTTACAACTTGATAATAATAACTTAAACATTTTGAGTGAATTCTCTAAAAAAAAGTAAATACTGTAACTAACGTTTTTCTTGCAGTGTGAGTAACTTACAGATAGCAATGGCGTGCACTATGGATAACATTTAATGTGGTGTCGAATAATCATGCCTTGCTGCATGTTTTCTGTTAATTTCAGCCAATCAGCAGTGTTCTTCTCTCACATGTGACATGTTTTTGTTGATATCAGCAAATCTCTTCTCACATGGTTTTTATTAGCCAATCAGCAATTTGCTTTTCTTACATGTGACAATTTTGTTGGGTTTCAGCCAATCAGCATACTTTGGGCTATGGTGATACAACAGGTGCTACAGTTCTTCTTGTTATAAGCTACTTTATGGATCTAATTCTCGTAGCAGACATCTTTGTGAAACTACGAACAGCCATAGCAACACCAAACGGTAAGCACACATTAACTAACCATTAACACAATGTGCCTGTGCCCAGCACCCTCGAGCTCTATAGTCATCAGTGATGTAATGCTATTAGAATAATCACATTATTATTGCAAAAAACTTCTTCTTTTTAAAAATTTGTGCGAAATTGTAAATCCAATCTCATTTTACTGATTAACATGCATGGAAGATTTTGTTTTATGTCTACTGTCATGCAACAGCTGGAGGAATGTTAAAGAAATGAGCTTTTACATGTAAAGTAGACTGTAAGATATGTTGTGTCACTCCGCCCTCGCCAGCCTGCTCTATGAGAGATGTGTGAGGGTGCCCTGTCATGGCGTATCCAACAGACTACATGTAATGTTGATTGTTTCAGTATGTTAAAGATGATGTGGCTCCTAGGACCCTCTCTATCATAATTGTCATTGTGCTTTATTACATTCTTGCAAACCAGAGCTGATTTTTCTTCTGCGACACTGCGAAATACCATGGCCTCTTGATGACGGTGCATCTTGGACAGTGCCATAAAAAAGACTGCAGTTTATAACAATGTCTAATTTAAGATAACATTTGATTGAGAGTCAGAATGATAAAAAATGGGGTTTCTTGTGAGTCACCACATAGGAAGGAACAGTCAAGGACAGGGGAACAGAATATGTTTGGTTCACCACAAGAAATTACTGTACATCAGCGATATGTCAAATTGGCTTAGAGGGCTCACTGCTAATGTGTCAGTGTAAGGATTCATATGTTGAAATTATTATCATTTCAACTACTATATAATATATTCTGTGGTGTCATACAAATTAATGAAAATGGTAAAAGTGTTATTGATACAGTTTTCAAAGAACCCCAACTGCCATGACAACATTTCAAAGTATAAAAGTTACTCTACCAGTATCAAAGAAATTGGTTGCAAAATTGATGTCCTTGTTAAAGCAATCTAACTATCTAACTAACTAATTATAAATTTCATTCCTTTTCCTCCTCCAAACACTAGGCAATCTGACAGACTTTGCTAGCATCCGTAAACATTACTGCTGTAGTTTCCGTTTTGTTTTGGACCTCATGGCAATTGTACCCATAGAACTTCTCTGCTTTGTACAACCAGCTGGACCCCTACGATGGCATCTATTCTCCTTTCTCAGACTGAACAGAATTATCAAATACTGGATTGTAAGTAAAAGATACCTTTCATGTAAAAGCTTGTCTTTGTGCTTAAAGGCCCATGATTCAATCCCAGGTTCTCGTATTAATGCTGTTTTATCAGTGTAGCCATAAAGATCAGATAGGATCATTGTTTTATCCATGATCAATTTATCCATAGCTCTGCCAGACAACTATTTTTCTCTCCTTAGAACTAATCTGGCATAGGCCTTTTTTAGGTGAATAAAAAATAATTGTGTGTTTCCGATAACAAGGCCTCAGAAAATAGGATAGATAGGTTGGGATTTTTTTCTATTTTTATTTTATCTTTTTAACTTAAAATTTGTGAAAAATACTGCTTCAACCCAAAACCAAACAAACTGTTGGTCAGAATACCCCTTCTGTGATAGTTTGATGAAATATGTACAGGTAGCACAGACGTTTTTGAAGGTCAAGAAAACAAAGACTTTTTTTATCTTTTTGACGTAAATGTTTGAAAAATGTTTAGGGTCGGCGGCTTAAACTAAGGTTGGTCGGGTTATCCGAAACACACAATTTTTATATTTTGACCTTATGTACCAGTAGTCCAATGTTTTTGTCATTTCTCAGCAGTGCGTCTGTTGTGTCTTCACAAGATTTTCATAAAGTTTCTTGGCTTTTCATTAGTCACACAATATCAGGCAAATTAATTTCATATCACACTTCAGTAAAAAATTACAGTTTTTGTCATTTTGTCTTGTCATCATCTACTCAATACAGATGTTTAACTTTTCAGTAAATTATTGGTAACGCAATACACTCATTATCATGCAAATTGTATTTATTTATTTATGACTTCTAAGTGCTTATTATGTTCTGATAGTCATGAATATTCAGTGTTCATCTGATACATATGCATGTCTGCTAAGTCCCATGATGCAACACAGGACCACTATGAGAATGAAGGTGACATAGAGTTTCAATTTAATGTTTTTTGGGAATGACACAGAATTTATATGATGAAAAATTATGAAATGACTCCAGAACCAAAGGTTGATGAAAACACCTTTATTTCCCTTTTAACTATTCTATTTATTTTATTGTAAATATTATTTTGTTGTTGATTTTCTTGTTGTTTAGGTTCCTAACTTCTTTACCAAGTTAGAAGATGACCTCGATGTAGACATTGGCACGATCAGGTTTTTCAAATTCTTCATTTACATTTCACTATTATCACACTGGAATGCCTGTATCTGGTATGTGTCAGCATGTCATGGCAAAGCGTAAGTAATAATTTCAAATTAGTTTTCATCAGATCTCTAGATTTTTACCCCTCTTACCTACAACAACACACGATGCACAATGTCTTGAAGAAACACATACCCCATAACACGTAAATTTTTACACATTTTTACACAAAATGTAAACTTTGGCATTACACAACAATATTTTGCAGAAAGATATTCTGTAAATTGTTGACATTTTAAAGGTGTTACACGTTACATAATTTCTTGAAGAAACACATCAGTAAATTTTACATAACTTAAAGGTATTATTACACAACAATTTGTTGAAGAAAGACATCCATGAATTTTGCACAATTTAAAGTCATATGACAATTTCATGAAAAAACACATCAGTAATTTTACATAATTATGATTTAAAGGTATTACAGAACAATTTCTTGAAGAAACACATCAGAAATTTTACATAATTATGATTTAAAGGTATTACAGAACAATTTCTTGAAGAAACACATCAGAAATTTTACATAATTTAAAGACATTACACAACAATTTCTTACACATGTAAAGAAACATCCATAAATTGGACACATTTTAAAGGCATTACATGACAATTTCTTACAGAAAAAATGTAAGTAATTTGACACATTTTAAAGACATTACACAGTTTTACTTCTCGACTAACTTACTCTTAGTAGCTTTGTCTGAATGTAAAGCAAACAAATATCTGATATCACACATATTGAACATATTGTTAATAAAATCTACCTGTAAGACACAAGACAAACACACAATGTCATACACATTTTCTTTCTCTGACATACTTTCTGCTTTGTTCTTTCGATATTTTCTAACACGCTGCCATCTTTGTCGGAACCACATTTAAAGGTGTTACAATGGACTTAACGGACATGGTCAAGCCTTTGTCTTCACTTCAAAAGGTTCAAAAAACAGTGACGACAGGTATAATTGTGACTATTTAGTGTTCCCCCACTACATTGTAAAAAGTGTCTCCAAAAACTACCTGTGGTGGTTTACTGTTTTCATTACATAGTGGTTCGATCATTAATTCACTTTCACAACGGTATCCTATACATTACAGTGATATCAGCACTTCATTCACATTCACAGTGATATCCGCGTTACAGTGGTATCTGCACTTCATTCAGATTCACATTGGTATTCACACTTCATGAATAATGTATTGCAAATATTGCATCCATATACCAGTATTTTCAATGTCTTGTCTTTGGTATGCGATGTCTGTTATTAGTGTGTTCAGTGTGACAAGTCTTACAGTTATATATATATCAAACTACTCTTTAACCTTGCTTTATTTTGAACGCCTTATTGTTCATAACAAAATAGCTGTCCTTATACAAACCCCTACCTTCCATGTACACATGTACGTGTATGCATATGTATGAACAGACAGACAGACAGACAGACATACATACATACATACATACATACATACATACATACATACATACATACATACATACATACATACATACATACATACATACATACATACATACATACACACACACACATACACACACACACATACACACACACACACACACATACATACATACATACATACATACATACATACATACATACATACATACATACATAAATGTACATGCACGCTCTTTCACACTGACAGACAGACAGACAGACAGACAGACAGACATGCACACACACTTTAATACATCCTTCTGTTAACATACGATCAAGATTCAAATTGGATGCAAAGCAAGGCTAGTAGAGTACGTTTGCATGCATGGTTAAAACTTAAAAGGAAAGTCCATTCAATGTACATACATTCCACAGACATTCAAACATTCATTCATTGTCATAGTACATTCAGTTGTCTTTTATCATGAATTACATACAGTAGTACAATGTATATTGTTCTGACTCTATGTTCCCTTTCTTACCCACTTGGAATGTCATTTGACCCATCAACGTCATAATTGTGTTTTGTTCTGTCCTATCACACATTTAAACTGTTAACTGGAGTCAGTTTGTGTTAATAAAAGGTTACACATACTTTACATGCTGTACATACATGTACATCTCATAAGAGGGAGGAATACCTCCAGACAGTGAACAAAGCTATCATTGCAACAGTAATCAAAGTTCAGAATCAGTATCCCTACAGTGACAAATTTGTTATATGGGATACACAGTGAGTGAGAGTTGAAATACATACCAGTAGCACATAAAAACTGGAAAGTTCAATGGACCATTTTCATAACCTGTGTGTACCTTTTGGAATGACTTTCCCCTTTTAAGTGACAGCAAAATGAAACGACCCACAAAGACGAATATTTCAGTCTAAGTTTCTGCCTGGTAATAAAAATCTTGTAAATTACTTTTCTCAAATCACCCAAAATTCCTTGAAAGAGAGGGTGAGACTGTCAAAGCACACATTGGTTATGAAATAAGTGGTCAGTTCTCAAAATGAACCACTTACAATGGTGTTGTTTGTTGTATACATGTACTGCCCTCATCAGTGATAGCCATCGTCACCTGTATTACAAACATAGTCGGGGTAGAAATAAAGTGCATGTGTTGTTTCTTCTTTCAGCAGTCAACTTTGTGATGATATTTACAAGTAAGATATGGTCAAGTCCTGTTATTTTCATACTTTCAAACTGTCCTCTTAAAGTGTGTTGTCGTCTTTCTTTCACTTCATCAGCTTGTGTCAGTGTCAAATTTTTGCAGCCAACAGCTTTGTTACTATAATCTGATAATCACAATTTTTAAATTCTTGTTACCACCAGAGCAGGCTGAATAGTGTGCACAATGCAAATATAACAGTTACTGTTAGTGTGGGTCTTCTTTGTGCAAAGTCAAAGTTCTTCATTGCATCCCCTCTGCTTATCCCAGTTGCTGTCTCTGTATTTTTATGTCTGTCTGTCTGTCTGTCTGTCTGTCTGTCTGTCTGTCTGTCTGTCTGTCTGTCAGCCTGTCTGCCAGTCAGCCTGTCTGTCTGTCTGTCTGTGTCCGTCTGTCTGCCTGTCTGTGTCTGTCTGTCTGTCTGTCTGTCTCTGTCTGTCTCTATTTTTCTGTCTGTCTGTCTGTCTGTCTGTCTGTCTGTCTATCTGTCTGTGTCTGTCTGTCTCTGTCTGTCTGTCTGTCTGTCTGTCTGTCTGTCTGTCTCTGTCTGTCTGTCTGCAAGTCCATCAGATATTTGTGTGTTTCTGTCTGTCTCCCTACCTGACTCTCTATAATCCTATCATTAACATTTCAGCTTATAATAAGTGTTACACTGTATACACTTGGATGTTGATTTATCTGACACATAGCTTGCTTATTGTGATCTATGTACTGCCTATTTCAGCTCTAATCTACTAATACTATATATTATTTCTTTCTCACATAGCTTGCTTATTGTGATCTATGTACCATCTATTTCAGCTCTACTATACTCTACATAATTGTCTCTTTCTCACACATAGCTTGCTTATTGTGATCTGTGTACTGCCTATTTCAGTTCTACTATACTTTACATTGTCTCTTTCTCTGCAGGATATTAACGTTAACGTTAAAGTATGCATCACATTCACCCTGTCACACATACATGTGCTTGCTTTTACTACTTTTCACTGTAAATTCACTTCCTACTACCTGTTCAATTTTTCTCTTATCTACTTTTCTGTGTACAACCTCTTTCCAATTCATTCAGTCTTTAAAACTGTTCTGTCTGTTCCTAGCATCCTTTTCATACGTGCATCTACACTATCATTTTGTTTCTAAATTCTTCCCCATGTCTAAAGTTAACTTTGACATTTTCTTTTTCTTGCCATATTTGATTTTTCAGCTGTACAGCTGGTAGCTGGGCAGAATTTGCAGACATTACACCAGAGACTTCGCCATTTGAAGAATATGTGTTGGCACTGTACTGGGCTGCAGCCACCATGTCCAGTACAGGGTACGGTGATATCAGTGCCCATACCACACTTGGAAGAGCCATAGCTCTCGCTGCCATGTTGATTGGATTACTGCTTTATGGATACTGCCTGTCATCAATTGCTGCTACTTTAGCAAATGCTGATGCACCAAGGTAAAATTATTGATATGACACACACACATACAGACTCATAGACATGGATGCATGCACATACATGCACATGCTCACACACACACACACACACACATGCACACACACACACACACACACACACACACACACACACACATACATCCACACCTCCAACGTACGTACATACATACATACATACATACATGCATACATACATACATACATACATACATACATACATACATACACACACACACACACACACACACACACACACACACACACACGTACGTACGTACGTACGTACGTACGTACGTACGTACATACATACATACATACATACATACATACATACATACATACATACATACATATATACATACATACATATATACATACATACATTAGCATGATTCTAGTACATGTCAAAGTCAATATTTTGGATTGCATGACACTAAACTTTGTATTCATGTTCTTTTATTTTACAGAGTCAGCTTTCAAGAGAAATTATTTGCCGTCCAGGAGTTCATGCGTCATCATCACCTGGGTACAGACCTCCAAAGGAGAGTTGTCAATTATCTCAGCTTGCTCTTCAGAAGACACAGGTAATATCCAAATGTCCCAATAGTCTTAGTTTTCATGTAGATGTCATGACTACATGTAGTTTTCCATATTCAATTGTTGGAAGAGCAATGTAAACGTGAGAATGGCTCTACTGAATATGTTCGGTTATGTTGATCATACTTCTGGGTTGTTCTTTTTTTTAAAAAGAAGTGGCTATATATATGGCACAGACATTTTTAGAAAAAAAATTGATTATACAGTTTATGTTGCTTCTTCCATCTTTAATGTTTTTGAAATAAATTTCAAAATCTCTGCCATGAACTTTTTCCAGCATTTGAAATTGATGATTTATCTTATCACATCAACAGTGGTGTATTTCTGAACGTAATATGGAATCACATATTGAGCTTTGAGGGTACATGTAGAATGCGCCTCAGGATCAAATTTCCCAGAAAACCAAAATTCTTGAAATCATTGCAAACTGTCATAGGAAAGCTCTTAAATTCCTTGTTCTTTAAATTTGAAATAATAAAAGAACTTTGAGGGTTAACCATTGTGCTTTCAAGTTTCAAGGAAATCAACACTCTTTTATTTTCCCTCTGAATTCACAAGGTATTTGACAGCCATGTTGGATTCTAATATCATGGCTTGATTTTGACAGTCATGTTTCATTCTAATATCATGGCTTGATTTAATATCAATTTGACTTTTTTTTTTCAAAAGTTTGTACATTTCTAGAATGGCCATTATTTTCTTCTTCTTAATTTTAACTGAGAACGATTTTGAGTTTTCATGAAAGTAACAGTAAAAGTTCAAATGTTTATTTCCAAGGCGTATTTTATGTTAAACTCTAATATTTGACCATTTTCTGTACATCTATATAGAGGAGAAGCCATGCCAGGTGGCAAACAACTGATGCATGATATGCCTATAGCTTTACAACAAGACATAGCATTTGAAGATGCCCAGGCAACTCTTGGATGTGTACCACTGTTTAAGGACTGCGACCCAAGCTTTATCCGTATGTTATCCCTGAAAACCCATGCTTACCTATTTACACCTGGTGACATAATCGTATATCAAGGTGATATGGGCCGTGAGATGTACTTCATCCGTAGAGGGACTTGCGAAGTGAGTGTTTTATTGACAATTATGTGTATTTTATGCTTCTGAAAAGTTCTTCAAAGTATTGGAATTTCTGCCCACTCCTTGAAAAGTTATCATATTTGTATTAATGGTACATGTGTTTTAAATCTGCTTTTCCACAGTCATTGTTCTGATCATAACATTGTATAGTTGTTATCCCAAGCACAGACCTATTGTGGCTCAAAAGCCCTATATAACTTTCTAAACTCTAAGAGATGCATACAGTGCATTGTAGCCTCTGTATGAACATAAGGATTCAATCCTTCACTGAGCAACCCCTATCCTTTCAGGTCCCTGTTTATAAAGCCTGGTTTAACTGATGAACAATGGCGGTTTAAATCTGTGTTCAAAGACTTTAGCCTTTGGAAACAGATGGCAGTGTCTTGATCTGGTAACAAACTAACATGCAGATTCAAAGCACTTAGCCAGGCGCTTTTACCACTTGACCATTGTGACTCCAAAAAATCCTTGAAAATGTAATGTATTGAATGATCAGCAATAAAAATGTATCTTGAAGCATGGTCTTGAACTAAACTATAAGTACAGTGACATACATTGTGTTTTGTTTGTCAGGTTTTATCATCAGACTTAAGCAGAGTGACTAGCATGATCGGACCTGGACAATACTTTGGTGAAGTTGGACTCATCTTTGGTGATTATCGTACAGCGACAGTCAGAGCTTCATCGTACTGTGAGCTGTTGATGTTACAAAGACCGGACCTTGACGAAGTTCTTCAACACTTCCCACTGATTGATAAGTAAGGGACTATATACTTGTCAGCTTTGTTATTAACAATGTCACCTCTCTCTACATGTATGTTAGGGTTTGAATTTCATCCTAGGCTGTTACTCAGAACTTTAGGACTTCCAAAGTTGACTTTCAAATATATTATGCTTATCTACATCACTTGACAAAACTGAAATTGTCACATTTCTGTGTGTTGGAATTGGAATTTCATCCATCATCATTCATGGCTATTACTCAGATCTTTAGGACTTCCAGTGTTGACTTTCAAATATATGCTTATCTTCATACTTTCACAAAACTAATAACTGAAATTATCACATTTCTCTATGTTTGAATTGGGGATTTCACCCAATATGGCTATTACTCAGATCTTTAGGACTTTAAAAGCTTTGAAACATTTGTGTTTTTCAACCACATCATTTTAGACAATTAGCAGTAATATGTAATTGCTAATACTTTGACTTTCAACCATATCAGTTTAGACAATTAGCTTCAACCACATCAGTTTAGATAATCGGCAGTAATATCTAATTGCTAATATTTTGACTTTCTTGTGTGGTAACCATCAGGCAATTCAAAGAAGCTGCTGAAAACAAACAACACTTGATGGAACTAAGGAATGCTTCTCAGAAAAGGGAACCAGAGGACAAACCCAAACGTAAGTTAAAACCTATTATTACAATATTTGTGAAGTTAAGTTGAAATCTATTTAATTTTAAATTTATTAATTTGTAAGTGTTGGAATAAGCATTGATCTCATATTTTCACATAGTGCAATTACATTTAAAAAATGAAATCCCAGGGTAAAATATATGTTGTCACAGTTTTGATATATGCCACTTTTCTAAGTATGGTTTCCAGGGTTTGTGATCCAACAAATTTCTAGTAGCTGGAACTTCCTGGTATTTTTTTGGTAATTATTGTGTCTTGAGAGATACATTAAACCTTTACTGGAAACAAATCTAATCAACTGAATTACCTGTCTACTAGTCATTGATGGTACTGTACTATGTACACCGGCTTCATGTCCATGTATAGTACTTATAAACAGTTTGGACAAATGTACTTGTTTGTTAACAAATGGTAAATTTGGGAATGCTGCCAGGGTTTGATGACTAGGTAATCATACATACTGCAAGATTTGGAGTCATGATTGATGAATGGTTAGAGTGGCCAACTTTGAATCTACAGGTTGCAGGTTCGAGCCCTGTTGCTGCCGTTTGTTTCTGAATGGCTAAAGTCCTTGGGCAAGATTTTAACCACGACTGTCCCTCAGTCAAACCAGCTGTATAATTGGGAATCTGGTAGGATAGAGGTTGCAATGTGAATGCTTTAATCCTATGCACTGAGACTGCAATGGTTTGTATACTCCCCAGGGAGTTGAAGTAAAGGGCCGTTGTGCCACTATAGATCTGTGCCAGGGGTAATAATTGTAAATCGCTTTGAGCACAGAGTGGGAAAGCATTATATAAAAACCAACATTGTTATTATTATTTGATTATATACATACAAATGTACGTCAACAAACACAACAACATAACTACCGGTATGTTAAAAATAACAAAGTTACAAGAAAATTCAGGAGCTTTGATTAAAAAAAATTCCTGTTTGAGGTTAATAGTTTTGAAACATTCTCAGCTTTGAAACAGAGACTTTGTACATGTGTAATGGTATTCATTCTAAACATCAAATTTAAGATTACCAAAATGTGACATTAAAAGTTGGATGTTTTATTTTACTCTTCAGGAGAGACTGAACAGTTACATGACATCATACAATCCACTCCTGTAACACCAACAGAGGAGTCTGTCAGAGTCTTTGACTGGTAAGTTAGAAAATCATTGCTTTGATCACAAATTTGTGTAGGTATTTATTCTGGATGTTTATTACTTTTTGATGTTTGAAAAAAGCGATATGAAACAGTATTAACAAAGTCCATATTTTATAAGTCATCAATTGCAAAAAAGAATAATATATTAATTTAATAATAAAAAATGTGTATTAAAATGTTTGTTACTGTACATACAGGAAGTGATTTAAATTTTTTTTTGCAATTATTGAATTCCAAACACAGACTTGGTCTATTTTTTTGGCAGTTTTTTCAAGTAGTAAAACATAGTAAAGTTAAAAAAAATGTGTATTAAAATGTTTGTTACTGTACATATAAGAAATGATTTTTAAACAAATTTAAAAAAATTATTTTTTGCAATTATTGAACTCCAGATGTGGTCTATATTTTTTTGGCAGTTTTTTCAAGTAGAAAAACATAGTAAAGTTAAAGTAATCCAAATTCTATAAATAGATACCTATTTCTCATCCATTAGCCATTTTAAGATTTGTTAATTTGAGGGTTTGAAATTTGTAATAAAGAAAAGTCGTATATTGGAATGAAGTATTATTACATGTGAATTTCAGAAGTGACTCTTATTAATAAAAGACTATAGTGTACAACATAAAGGTGATTTATATCGTATACTTGCTGGATTTCTGTTCTCCATTTCCTCATTGTTTTTGAATATTACTTTCGTTCTGATTGAACTTACTTGCTCTTAGAAAAACTCACTTACTTGCAAAACTAGGTGGAAATTTTAACTTTTTTTTCACTTGTTATTGGGTTTTTTTCAGTACTACTGACGATTACAAAGGACCCTTCAAATCTCTCAGCCCTATCACATATCTTCTATCCTTCTTGTTGATGAAACGGTGCTTCTTGCCAAGCGGGAAATGGTGCAAACGATGGGAAATTGTGCGTGTTGGCGTTGCAATACTCGTAGTCTTCTCAGTCAGCCTACAAGCCTCGTTTCTCCATATGGACATACCGCTTTGGAGTTTTAACTACGCTTTGGACCTCATATGTTATATCGACATGTAAGTTATTACAAGCATTGTGACCTTATTTTACTTAATCTGTCTTTCTCAGTGTAACGCCATTAAAACGATAGGTTGGTTTCAAAAGGAAAACCTGTCTAACTTCAAAGTATGTGTACATGTTGGTGTCACCAAGCATAGTTTTGAAAATGATAGAAACATTCTGAGCTAACATTGCAGCAAAATCTACCGGTCCAATTGGCCAGGTCTTTCCAAAATCTTCCAGTCCAGTCTAATGATTTAGTGGCCCCAGGCTGCTGGGCCAGAGTTAATTTCGAGCCCTGCCAGTGGTGATATTTTAAATCGTAATTATTCTTTTAATCTTGTGGATGTGGCATTGCCTTTGAAATTGATCATTAAAGTTAGAAGGATACTAAAACAGGAACCAGGAACTCAATATTTCACCCTCTACACTGGTCTTGAATGATCATGTTGAAAATTCAGAAGTGTGAAGTTTCTTTCTTTCTTTTTTTCCCCAGCAAACGGAAAGTATTTAAAGGACATTTCACTCTCCATGTAAGACTAAAACATGAATAGTCAATTTTTAGACAATTGAACATTTCCGTGTCTCCAGGAAAATGGTTATGTTGAGTACCTAGTACTTTAATCTTCATTTGTAAGATTTAAAACTCATGATAGTATACATGTGTATCTGTCTGTCGGTGGACACATTTTACCTTTGATATTATCTATTCCAGGTATTTGAAGTTTCACACTGCCTTTTACAATGAAAACAATGTGTTAGTCACCCATCCATTGTCGACTGCCAAACATTATCTCAAGTAAGTTATAGTTAGTTTTCTCACTGCATGTAGCTTGGAACCATATTTCAGTTGTGGACACTATTGTAGGTCTCTCCATGGGTTTACCTGTGTGTACTTGATTTATACAGCATCAGCATTTTACCCCATATTATTTTGCTTTATAGTAACTGAAAATGGGTTAGTTTTCTTGAACAAAGTAGTAGCAACATTTTTAAAAAAAAATAATATTTTGTTAATTTAAATAGCAAAAGTTGAAGATTTTCTATTTCTGAGTCACACACTACATTAAACGTGGCTGTAGGTAAATATTGATGATTACTTGTCAATATTTTTCAATCCGGTAACATTAATTTACTTCTATTAATTTCTTTGTAATTGCAGGACCAATTTTTTCTTTGACCTGATGGCAGGCTTTCCAACTGAGCTGATTGCCTTTGCAGTGTTTGGATCATTCTCAGGTAGGTAACAACCAGTGAAAAGAAAACACAAATTATTTCCTTCATATATTTATGTTTCCCAAGATAGTGATGTCAAACTTATATTTAAGAAAAAAATAAAACCAGCCAAGATTTAGTTTTGTGGATCATAGTTGCATAGCTCATGACCATATAGATACTTTGTAATTCTAAGCAAAACTTTGATTTCCACATTTCATCTTTTCCCCTCAAAGCTATTTAAAAAATTATTTTATTTAATTATTTATTTATTCATATTTTAAATATTTTTTATTTATTTATTTATTTATTGACGACAGTGCATCCATCATATGGTATTTGTCCAATTACAACAAATACATTAACACGAAATAGCTATAGGTAAAAACTGAAAGAAAAGTACTAGCAAAATTAGAATTAGCATTATATGTTGTTGTATTGGGCAGCACTGATGAGTATATTTTACATTAACTTTTACAGGGTATGCTGTACATGCTTATGCTGTAGTAAGACTAAACAGATTACTAGGTGTCTACAGACTGGTAAGTATGCTATGCTATTCACAAATTAATGGAATTTGATTCAAATTCAGATAATTTTCCTCTGCATATTTAACTGTGTTTTCCAAGTTGATCAAGTAATCAGATAGTCTGTAAGGTACCCCTGATGGGGCGCCCTCACACATTTCTGTATCGAAGGCCGGTGAGGGTGGAGCAATGTGATGTGGGGCGCCCTCACAGATAGGTCAACCTCTTTCATGTCTGTATCGAAAGCTGGTGAGCCTCCATGTTATTTTAGACCTGTAAAGATTGTCAGTGTCCAATAATTCAAGTACACAGTGATAATATGTGGACTACATCATCAGAACCTGTAATACTCATATTAGACATTTCAGAAGTTGATCTATACTATTCTCAACTGGCACGAATTTCAATGTATATGATGTACATTCTGTATTTTATTATTTTCAGCCACTGGCTTTCAATTATCTGGAATCTGGTGTAGAACGTGAGACTGGTTTCATCAGGTCAGTATATCCCATAGTAAGATTTCTTCAGTCATATTTAGGATTAGTCTTGGTTTCCCAGACTGTTGTCACTGGGGGCTCTGCCTATGACTCAGACATCCCCAAGCGAGAGAAACCGAATCCCAACTCACCTGCACAGGAACTAACTCCTAGAGCAGTGCATGCTGGGGAATACTTCACATCCAACATTGCAGGCCGAACAATTTAGGTACCTTCATGACAGGGTATCACTCCTCAAGCAATTGACGCAACTAAATTACAACAAACAGGCCTTGGAAGCCCAGTTTTTATGACTTACACAGTTTGACTTCCAGTGCTGGGTAGTTGGAACGTGTTTTCCCCAGACTTTCATAGAAGAGCTCCTAGCAGTGGGAGTCTGGGTAACCGAGACTAATTTACAACCTCCAAGTACACCTTGATTTTTTGTAGTTAAATATAATGGGCATGCCATTGTTCCTCATTCATTTTTAGTGAAGGTCATTGCCATGGACACCCATTGTCAGCAAACATGTATATGTAATATGCACCCTAAAATGATAATAAAAAGTAGACATTACTCCACTCCTAAACAGAATAAACACAGCTAAAAACAGAAGAAAAATAATGTGAGTTTTTATAATAAGCAATTCTATACATGTTTTTTTTTCATGTAGGGAAGTCAAATTTTTGTTCTACCTGTTGATGTTTATTCATCTATGGGCCTGTCTGTGGTACATCAATGCCTGTCCACCCATATTCTCCATCAATCCCACTGAAGACGATCTGGTCGGCCGAGTCAAAACTAATTACCATAGGTGCCTTAATAACTCCTGGGCTCTCATGTACACAGATCACAATGTCAGTAAGTATATAGTGGTTTTGTTCACCAGAGGAATAGCAGTGAAAAAGAAGAAAAGTAACCCCCCCCCCCCCCAAAAAAAAAAAAAAAAAAGAAAAAAAAAAGCATAGTATATTCTGAAACGAAACTCTCTAAAGTAAAAGTCATTGAAAGTAAAAAATGGAAATAGTAATGGAAGATTGTAGATACAAGATTAAGAAGGAAAACAGAGAAAAAAATAATTTGAAAATATTTTTTCTGAAACAAGAATCATGTAAAGAGCAATGGGAAATGCACAATGGAAGATCATAGATTCAGAAGTGGAAAAAAGAAAGAAAAGACAGAATATTACTGTCAAACAATAATCGTACACATGTGTTTATTATACTATGTATTTGTTTACAACTTTAGCTGCTGCATCCATTGCCGGCCAATATGTTGTCAGTTTGTATTGGGCCTCTGCTACATCTGCCTCTGTAGGCTATGGGGACATACATGCAAATAATGTTGGAGAGGTGAGTTTGTCTCAGCTTGTATTTTTAAAAGAAAAGAGATGTTGTGAATTGTAATTATCTAGAGAGTGAGATTGAGATTGAGATTTCGAGGGGGATAGAGAGAGACAGAGACAAAGACAGAGACAGAGACAGACACAGACAGACAGACAGACAGACAGACAGAGCTCATATGTCTAACATCAAATTATTGCCTGTATATTACAGATGGTGATTGCCCTGTTGTCTATGATCATCGGCATTGCATTCTTTGGCTATGTTATTGCTAGTGTTGCTGCTAGCTTGGCTAATGCTGACTCACAGAGGGCCAGATACCAGGAGAAAATCACCGCTATTCATGCATTTATGAAGGTAAGTATATTTATAAATAACGAATGATGATAATGTATTTTTTTTACAGCTCATTTCTACAATTGAAAAAGTGCTGTAATGTACAAGAATTATTACCCATTTATTCTCCCTCAACACCCTTTTATGCACAGAATATGGGTAGTCAGTAAAGATTAAATCTTTCATATTACAATGTTTGTCCTACCAGGTCCAGACTGTGAACCTTGACTGGTGGGGTACAATTTGTGATTAAAAATCTTGCACAAGAACAAATGGATACAACAAGATTGTATTGAACTAGCAATGTGCCAATTGGGCCAAGCTCTCTTGTCATTCATATATCATGACTTCACATATCATTAATTATGTTACAATTGTTGTGATATTTCCATAGGACCAGGACATGGAATACAATATTCGACATATGGTAAAGAATTACTACGAGTATTTATGGCTACGGACTAAAGGTGTTGACCCGGACTCACTGTTTGATGGCTTACCACTCTCACTCAAGGCTGATGTCACCTTGAGTCTTTATCAGGAACTTATCAACAAGGTGAGTGAGATCATCTCAGTTGTACTCCACACAGACACATACAAACAATGGCAGAAATCAAGCTTTCAGCTGACTTAGATAGATAGATAGATACAAACTAAAATTATTGTTGCGACATGTTGATATGAACTATTGAATGGATGTTGTTTTAATTTTACTCAGTCGGGTGGCATTTCTGATAACTTCAGTGATCTTGCAGTGTACATTTTTTGCAACTCCAGTGTTTACGCTATCTTGATCACAAAGTGATGATATCTGCAAAACAGAGGCACTGCTATCACCTATAGCTACCACATGTATCAACAATAGCTTTTTAGTTTGTGTCCATAATAGCAAACTGAAAGCTTGGCTTCCACAGTAGTATCTATGTCTTGACTCTTTGGTTTTGTAGTGCATGATATTTAAAAACCCAATCTCCATGTAAAATTTTCCCCAATTTTCATATGAAAGTTAACTTGTGCTTGTGTGTTATCACCTATTACAACCAATTACTATATTATTACCATGCAATATTTTTGTCATTGTAAATAATTACTTTTGATCTTTTTTTTTAGGTACCACTCTTTCAAAATACTGAAATAGGCTTTCAAAAGATGCTGTCAATGTGTATCAAACCTGTGTATTATCTAGCCACAGATTATGTGGTCCGAAAACACGACATAGGCAGTGAAGTAAGTCACATTTTTTTAAATCAACAACTGTTTGTATTTGCTTTCCTGTAGTTTATTAAATTTCAAACTCGTCTTGTTAAAAAAGTATGCTTGATGAATGATGAAAAAATTATCATAGACTGCATGAATAGTTGTCAACTAAAACTGGACCGGTACCGGTACTGTTAAACAGCATTTGTATCCACTTCTCAGCTGTCACTTCCCACATACGTTCCTCTGCCCTGAAGTGAAAGTACTGATGAACTTCAACATGTCTCACGCATTGCACAATAGGGAACTTGCAATCCAGACTGAGCATGCTCAGATGCAAAGGACTATGGGATTATCTGTGGTTATCATAATACCTAATCTGGAGCTACTGATAAAATAAACCTCCCACAATTGTCAGGGTGACAACAAATTGATTATTTGTGGTTACAAACAATGTATCAACATTGTTTACAATACTAAATTAGTATTTACTATCACATTTCCCATGATGCAATTTTCAACATGGCGGGTTTGCAAGTTCCTTATTAGTGTTGCTCCAGGGTTGGTAACAAAATTAGATTAATGGCAATCTATGCAAGTTTTACCAGCTTTTCTCTTTGTTCCAAAAATTTTGCAGAATCATGCACTAACAATATCCACAAATTGACAATACCTCATAGAATTAAAAAAGTTGGAAAAAATTGACAAAGCACAACTTTCTTCCTAATAAGAAGTCATTTACCGAATCTTTCCTTAGATGTTCTTCATCCATCGTGGTGTGGTTGAGGTGGTTTCAGAAGACGGACATATTGTCTTTGACACGATGCAAGCTGGTAGATTTTTCGGTGAAATCAGTTTAGTCTTCAGCGTCCCTAGAACAGCATCAATAAGGTAAGTATAGATACAAGTCACAACTCCAATTGCCTAACTAAACCTACACAACCTTGACAGTTGCCTAACTAAGCTCCCAAAATGGTAGTCTTGCTGCTAGATGTTCAGGCTTTCTTTCCATACTATAAGCGAACGAAGTTCGCAGTGAGGCTGCACTACAACTCCAATTGCCTAACTAAACCTACACAACCTTGACAGTTGCCTAACTAAGCTCCAAAAATGGCTGCACTACAACTCTAATTGCCTAACTAAACCTACACAATCTTGACAGTTGCCTAACTAAGTTCCCAAAATGGCTGCACACAGCTCAGTGAGTCACAACTCCAATTGCCTAACTAAACCTATACAATCTTGACAGTTGCCTAACTAAGTTCCCAAAATGGCTGCACACAGCGTAGTGAGTCACAACTCCAATTGCCTAACTAAACCTATACAATCTTGACAGTTCCCTAACTAAGCTCCCAAAATGGCTGCACACAGCTATAACTTTAGCACATTTCATTGTATATCTAATATTCACACACATTAATTAAATTACAAAATAAAGCTGACTAAAGGTGCAAATATGTTTGAGTGGACCTTTCCTTTAACACATAGCCAAATTACATTATTCTGTCCCACAGTCATGTCATTATTATTATACATCCCCTTCTAACGTCATAATACCATGTATTAGTATTACACCCCCCCCCCCCTCCTTACTGATCTCTAATGTAACACTGACAATACATGTTATTCCGTTGCATCTATAGGACACAAAACAACTGTGATATCTTTGTGTTAACTAAAGAAGACTTAGACCGTGTACTGACCCATTATCCACTGATCAAAGAACAAATCCAGAAAGTTGCTGAAGAAAGAATCAATGCTGTCAGGAAAAGGAGTAAACAGAAAGTCAATGTCCCACCAGTAAGTATAACTTGAATTGCTTTTAAATTGGAATTCCTAGCAGCATTTACCTGCAATTTCTTTCTATAGCATTGTCTTCAGCTGTCAGTGGTTAATATATACATGTAGATTTTGAATTCTTTGTCTGGCGTCTCAGTACATTGGTTTTATATATGTACATTTTTGCTGCAAATTCAGTGCTTTTGTTGTAAGCGGTAAGTTGGTAAGCGGTAACATTGAGTTCCTCAGGCATTTTTACTGGGGTTCCTCACCAGAATTATGATATAATGTATTGGAAACTATGCTAGTTTTACCAGATTGCCTCATTTTTGTTACCATGGTTTCTTGACCTTAGAAAAATGCTGAAATTTCACTTTATTAGTATTAAATGTTACGTAAGAATGAATTTTACCATTGTACATGTACATGTATAATTATGACTTCTAGACTAAGTGTGATTTGCCAATTTTTTTTTTTTGAGTGTCACAAGTGACAAGAAATACATGTATAGAAGATTTGACAAGTGCATTAGAGGTTTTTGGGAGTCTAGCAAGAATGTAGTACAGCAGACAAAATGGCAGTTAAAACTACAGTTAACACACTGAATCTGTCATTTCAACATCATTCAACATGCAAATAGACCAAGTTCGCTCTATTGAAATTTGTTGAAATACGGTGTAAAATGTATTCAAAGGACATAAAGACAAGAATTGAGAAGTGGGTGGATATCACGTTACTAATTGTAATTTTATTGATTTTCAGCCCAAACCATCTGCTTCTGCTACAAAGCAAGAGAAAATTGAGGAAAAGGCTGATGAAGAGAAGAAAGAAGAACAGAAAGATGAAGCTAAGAAAGGTCAGAATGGCCAGCCATCTGGCCCAGGTGGTCCAGGTGAGACTTCTTTCAATATGCAAAATATTTTTTTATGAAAGAAAAAAATGCAAATGTGGTATTTTTGCTTTAGTCCATGGTTATATGAACACTATTGGCAGGTTGGCTGAAAATAGCAGATAATCCATTTTTGTATTATTTTTACGCAAAAGTGATATTTAGTCAAGTTTAAACCAATATTTTACCGTTGCTAATTGAAATCTAAATTTAACTGTACTGACAGGCCCATCGACAGCTGCCGCTAACGAAACAGACGACGTATCCTTAGATATCCCACCTACTGAAGTAGTGAGACAGAGAAACTGCTGTTCCAAATTCTGTTCCAAGGAGAGATTCCGAACATGCCTTGCTGCCATCAGAAAAGCTAACCGATTTGTACTCGATCCTGATAGTCGGTTTGTCCGCTTCCTTCGAAATATTACCAGCTTGTTGGCACTTGTAACATCTTGGACTATTATTTATGAGGTGAGGAAAACATGTCTTGTCAAATTTACTGGACTGAGAGTTGTTGTCTTTCATTTTTCCATATTTAGTCAAAGTCAAAAAGAATTTTGATACTTTTTACTTTTAGCTCCTAAAGGGGTGCTCATGTTTTCATTCTCTTTGTCTCACTGTCTGTCTGTGTTGGTGTCTGTGTGTCCATGTGTACTCTGCTTTTATTGGTATAAATTACTGATTTTATGTAAATTAAATGATTTCTTTGTAACTGAAGGGTAAAATAGGTCTCCCTACAAAAGTTAAATCACTGATTTATACATACTGGTAAGTTTGCCAGCAAAGGAATAACCCTCTAGTGGTGTAATTCAGAAAAGGTAAGACACCCATAGCTTTGTTGTGATCAAACAAGTGCACCCTCTAGTGGTATAATTCAGAAATGATAAGATTGTGTTTGTTGAACATTTCAGGCTGCTTTCCAACATCATCATATTGGTATCCTAATCTTCAGTTACATCTGTGAAGGCATCTTTTGGTTAGAGGTGAGTACAACACTCATACATGTACTTGATACTTAATACTGTTTTGAAGAAAAAAATAATCACAAGATCCCAGTGTTTTGATAATACATAATCACATTAGATCCTATTTGTCTTGTTTGCTTTTATAATCAAAAAGTCCATGATTCAATTTGAGGTTCTTTTTCGTTTAAAGTTCTATCTTTGAATGAATTGAAGCTGTCAGGATCACATAGAATCATTTATTTGTTCTTCACCAACTTTATATATGGCCGTGCCAGACCACTGTTTCACACCTAAACTTACCCCTAATGAAAACTGGACCTTCGATATTTCAATAGTTTTTGTCCCTGAGTACCTGAGTACTGCTCCATGCACAGTATTCCAGTCTACTGGAAAGACAAAAGATTTCATAGTTTGGCCACTAGGTGTGCTGTTCACAAACCATCTTGACTTTAAAGCAAAGGGCCACAATAGTTGTAGCATAAAGGCAGCAGTCACTGCTCAAAAAAAACAACTCTTTTTTGTTTCCTAGATCTACATCAAATTTCATGTAAGCTACAGTGACCGATATGCAGAACTGGAAAAAGACTTTGTCAAAGTGTCCAACCACTATCTGAAACAGACCAATGGCTTCTTAGTTGACCTGATCGCTTCTCTACCCGTCGATTTATTTGCACTGTGTGGCAGCTCTGTACAATCCCGATATATGGCTTTATCTATGCTCAGACTTATACATCTACTACGACTCATCCGTGTCTCCAATTTTTTCACCTCTTGGGAGAAAGAACTGAATATAAAGTAAGCGTCACCTCGGTTCAGAAAAATATGGTACTAATTAATAGGAAGATCACAAAAAAAATAGTACAAACTTTTAAAATGACTTTTGTAGAGATTTGAAAGACAAACAAAAACATTTAAAAAAAAATTTTTAATAAAAAAATGGAGTCCAGAGATTTTTTGATATTTAAATTATTTTCTGTATGAAATTGACAATTTAAATATTTTTTGAAAAAGACTTTGCAAGTCTATGAAGTTGGTGGAAAAATATGAAAAAGTTATTTGGAATCATTTTCCTGCACCACTGCAATAGTTTTACAAGTAATAGTTTTACGTTGTTTATTTACTTGATATTTTCATTCTGTTTTTTTTTATTTCAGTGTACTGTTTGTTCGACTCTGTAAGTTCTTTGTAGAACTGTTCATAGTGATTCACCTGTTTGCTAGTATATGGTATGTGATTGCGTGCCCCCTGGGTAATTGTATGGCAGGAACTTGGGCAGCAAATGAAGGTAAGTCATGTATATACTGACTGACACGGTGATGAAGTGAGTGGAAGTGCATGGCAGAATATGACAAGAATTAGTGCTAGTACAAATGAATGGTCGTATGATTTCATGTACATGGAACGCTGAGTGTGTGCTCATTTGTTTAATCACTGTTATTGAATAGCATGTAAATATCCATAGTATGAGCCCACACATATTCACATAACCACTGGTACAGGGATATAAAAGAACCCTAACATCGTGGGGTTTATTCTCACAAAGTTGAATGCATACAGTGAACAACGCAGTGATTCCTATATGAAAAGCCATGACAACAATGAACAGCTGGTGATTTTGGTAATAAATTTGGTATGTCTGGACGTGTTAATGTCTAGGGAATGCATGTTTTATTACAGAAAGTGGATATTTATATGTGGTATATACAGTTTTGGACAAAACATGATCGGATTGGAGCTTGTTTGTTACTCATACTGAAAAGCCATTACTGTTCATTACTCGTAATTGTTCCAAGATTATAGGATGTCTAGGTGCTAACGACAACCACATGGGTGTCCAGCTCCGCCTTTAAGCGCCTCGGTTTCAATTTTCAATTTTAAGTGTTTTGACTCATATTTCGAATGCAGTCGAACGAATGATGTAGACACTTGTTGTCGTGATATAGACATGCGTTGTTGTGACATAGAACATAGACCCTCTACCAACAGGATACGTGGGTGGAGGGTCTATGCATAGAACAACCAGAGTATATATTCCATATTTTGTTGTTGAAAATGGCTTGTGCATGGTGTAAGGGTTTATATATTCAATGTATTTCTTACTGTATGTACCCAGGTCTTGAACACCAAGGTATACTACAACAGTACTGTGACTGCATCTATTGGTGTGTTGCTACAATGACATCTACAGGCTATGGTGACATCCACGCTTACAGTATCGGTGAAATGCGTAAGTCGATTTAAAGACCAATGTTTGAATCCCATTGTCTTAGATTACTGTCGGTATATCATGCCAGTGGAGCCATAATGATTTTATTAGAGTCAGTCTTCAGGACCAACTTTTCTACAGCTCTCTGTCGTGCAACTGTTTTTCTCACGAACGTTAATACCGATACAACATTGGCCTTTAAAGATTCTTGTATGATGCGATAGAAATGCAACTACAAAATATTAAATTAATCAAGGTGTCATTCTAATAAAGTGCAACCAAGGAGGGGAGTCCCAGAATTAGCAGTAATAGTTTGCCAGAAATAGTGACAGCTTAGTTTGTGTAAAGTGAAAGAATCAACAAAAACTAAAATAAAGGATGAAATAATTGAACTGCTTGATTCAAATATGAGGATCTATAACATTTTCTGCAGCTCTCTAAAAAATGCTATTCTGCTGTCAATACATTTATTGTACTGAAAAACATGCACAATAAAATTAATTGGATATCACAAAATGTTCATACTCTAAATGCCAGCTTTTCAAAAACCATTACTTGGACAGAGAACATCCTTGTCATAATTACTACTTTTTGAATACTGGTACTGTGGTCTCACCAGTGTGGATGAGAATTCAAATGAGTCCGGTACTAAAAATGTTGAGATTGTCCATTTCTCACTGAGTTATTTATTTTTTTGATCATTACAGTCTTTGCCAGCTTTGTGATGATTGTCGGTCAGCTGATCTTTGGTTTCATCCTGGGTAACATCGCTTCCACACTGGCCAATGCCGAGTCTAACAGAGTAGCATATGAAGAACATCTGACAGGTATCAAGGTAAGCATCAACAATACTTAGTTTATCTTTATGTTGAAAATCACCACTGATATTACTCTGGTAACTGAGCCTTCGGTTTGCTAAGATAGACACAAACTAAAACTATTGTCACAACGTTTTGATACAACAGTGATAAGTTATTGAATGGATGTTGGATTAGTGATAGAGTTTTATTGACAGAGTTCCATGAATTTGCAGTGTACTGTTTTGGGACTTCCAATGTTTACACTATGTCCGATCACAGGGTGATTATAGTCGCACAACAGAGGAACCGCTATCAACCACTTGTGTGATCTACCACATTGAAGAACAAATAGATGTAGTTTGCACTTATCTTAGTAAACCGAAGGCTGGATTACCAGATTCGTATATTTTTGCAGCACATAGATATTCATGACTCCTAAGTGCTTATTACCCTCAAATAAAACAATCATGAATATTTATGTTCTGCTATTTACATTATGCATACTCCCATGAGACAATGCATATCCATGGCAAGGATCTACAGTGAACAATGAATGAGGAGTAAGTTTCAACTTGGTATTTCTAGTCTATCACATGTAATGTAAGTGATGTAAAATTCAAGCTTGTGAATTTAGAAGTGAACTGTCATTAATGTATAATATCCTGTATGAGGGACATATCACATATATGACTATGGGTTACTGTTGTCAGCGATCCATAAAAATATACAAAGACACACCCATCTTATGTCAACATCATAAAACAAGTAGACTTACACTGAATGTAATCTTACATCTTCTTATCTGTAGGATCATATGCATGACCAAGGGTTGCCTAGCAAACTACAGAAGAAAGTTGTCAGTTACTATGACTACATCTGGATGAGGAACAAGTTAGTACAATCAATTTACCTTTTTACGTTTTTGAGAAAATATCAAATGAACTATAGGTGAAACTTATTTTGACACGTTCAAGTTAGAGAAGACGATTATGCAATACAATACTAAAATGTTGTAATTTTATTTGGTCTTGTTAAATCACTTTATCATAAGTTTGCAAAAAAAAGGTGCAGATTTTATAATCAGCAGTAAATTCGTACAAAAAATGGCTTGAATCTCCAGCTAGTTTCAATGTTTAATATTATTGTTGGAGTGATAATTGTTGTCTTACAAACTCATTAGTACACACCTTAGCTGACTTTTCAGGAAGTGTGATTTGAATTTTATATTTACCTTCCCTTGATTATCTTGCTGGGTTTTTTTTGTGTGATATTTATGCATATAAACAGTTTTATTTTGTTTTGTTTGAAAAAAAAAATGTGATGATTTATTTATCTATTTTAATTCTGCAGAGGCGTTGATATTAAAAATCTTCTAAAAGACAGCCCGTCCTGTATGCATGCTGCAATATGGCTTGGTGCAAATGAACATCTACTAAAGAAGGTAAATGTCATGGTCTTTTAAATCTGCACTAGCTGTAACTTGAGTATTATTTTGTTAATCAGATAACCAACAATAAATTCACTGAAAATTGTTAAAATATTAATAATGAGATACTGTACATGTCAATTAGAGGTCTGTTTTATCTATAAGTAGTATAGTGAGAAGTTATTCATTGGGGTGCTGATTTTTGGGTGCGGACCCAAAAATCAATTGTTTGGATATATTACACCATACTATGTGTACTGCTGTACAGATATGTTTACCTACAGGTGATTCAATACTATTCAGGCTATGCGTTATGACGATAAAGTTTCAAAAAAGATTCCAGTTGCAGCTAGTGCAGCTTAAGTAATTTTATGCCATTCAGGATGTATCCCAGGAATTAAGGGGGGGGGGGGAAATAGGGAGGGTTGGGGTGTTCCTAAAGAGCTAATACAAAATTCCAAAACATATATGTCATTAATTTGAAATGCTTTGTAGTATTCACTATAAGAAAGAAATGATAACTGAATATTATTGGTAGAAATCATATTTATGTCAGAGCTCTTTAGAAGCAATCTCCAAGTGACTTTAGTGAAATTTTTTGAGAGCAAGCGTTTGTCTGAAGGATGAATTGATGGATGGCAACAGGTATATACAAGCCTGGAGAATTAACTCATATGATGATATAGTGCATGATATTAATATACACTTTCCCTTCTCAATCTCAGGTGGCCATGTTCAAAGGTGCAGAAGACAGCTTCTTCCGTACGCTATCCCCTATGTTACGACAAGTGTTGACAATGCCAAATGACTACATGGTGCGACAAGGTGATGTCGGAGACGAGATGTACCTCATACACCGAGGAACTGTAAGTATATTGTAGTTCTATAGTCACAACATACTGTTTCTTCAGAACCATTGGTAATTCTCAGTACCTCATGCAAGAGGCTCAAAATAGGACAAGAACTTCTGTACCAGAGATTACTAACATCTTGAACTGGTGTGCATACATACTAGTAGTATTTGCACTGCCGTGCAATACCAAAAACATTATTGCATACCTACATGCAAATGAGGACGTGATTGTTCGTTCTATTTCGAAAGTGTGTGATTGCATAGTAAAAACGAGTGCAAAGACCCAGAGTATGCCATATTTACACTCGTGCATTATGGAGTTCTGTTGTATTCTCATGCAGGCTTATATTGTTGGCAACTTGCATGTGTAATGTATAATAGACAATGTAAATATGGCCATTACTTAATTTTGTGACCCTGACTTTCATGGTACTTCAGTGTTGTATGCCTGTGGGCTTTGTCTTTAAATGAAGAAAACTTGTGTTGTCTTCTCAACAGAGCACCATTGAATCTGTAAAATGATGAGGTATGTAAATTTGATGTATGTTGTTTGTAGGTTGGGAGAATGAGTGAAGATGACGAGACCAAACTAAACAAGGTCCTCAATGCAGGCGAATACTTTGATGACATCAATCTAGTCTACGACATTCCAAGGAGATGTTCATACAAAGCCATCACTCACGTAGACGTATACGCCTTATCAAGGGAAGATCTTCAAAGCGTTCTCAAACATTACCCAATCGTAGAGGCACAGATCCGAGACATCGCAGCTGACATGTATGGGGAGTCATCGTCATCATATGCAGAGAATAACGGTGTATATCTAGGCTAGGGTAAAAAAAACCTAAACTCTAAATACATACTTGCTATGCATCCTAGATCACATTTTTAATATCACTTCCTGCAAAACCCCCTATACATTTCCACCATGGGTCAAATAAAATCTTGTCTAATACTTGCAACATTTTTTGTCTCAGGTTGTGTGTAGTTTTTTTTTTCTTTCTTTTTTATTTGTAAAAAGTGTTAACATAGTGTACATAATCAAAAAGTTGTAAGTAATTCTATCTGCTGCAATAATAATGATACTGTGCCAACTACAAAACTTTGTGTATTCAAATGGATGAAGGATAGCAGTGCTTAACTGTTAGGTAAAGACTTTGCCTCGTCCTCTCTTAAAAATGTCACCCCTCTCCCACCCCCTAGAAAAATCAAGTTAACTTCCAACAAAGTAAGGAGGGGTTCAGTGTTTCTATAGGTTTTTAATAACACTCACCCCTCCCCAAATATGTGCCCTATTTATACCAAATGTAATATGCCAAACAAGAAATTGGTGAAAATATTGAAGTTGGCCGTAAAACATAACCAAAGAATAAGTTGTTTTTCCTTTTCCTTTTCTAGGTGTTGAGGGTGTGGGGGGGAAGCAGGAGGGGTAGAACTTGCTGTAATAGACATCTCATTTTTGCATAGGAAGTTCTGTGTACTTTGGCTGTAGTTTCATGTCCAGGGCTGGAAAACAGTGGTGATGTACATTTAAGAAGTGATGAATTTTAGTCATCAGTGAACCAGTGAAAACTTAAAACTTACACTAACTGGGGTAACAGATCAGTAGTTGAACTCGTGGAGTAAATTAAAAAGTTGTAAAAGTTATATATGATGATAGTTATCACTAAATGCACATGTCGCTCGCACACTTTAGTATACAATTTAGTAAATAACACATGGACTTGCTCATTCAGAGTTCAGCTGTATATGAAAACCAGTCAAATATGATTACTGGTCCTGGATCTGTGAAAAGCAAAATCACTACTTTCCAGCCCTGGCCACACACACCCCCTTTCGATGTACATGACACTGCAAAGAGTGGCCTGCACAGTGTCACCTGTTGTAGAGTTTTATGGGATTACCATATACAGTCTTGTGTTTTAAATACAACTGATGTTAACCGCCCCCCGCCCCCCCCCCCCCCCCCCCCATGATCTTATATTCTAAGTTATAACATAAAGCTTTGATGCTCTCTGAAGTATCACCTTGAAGTGCCATCCAGAGGAGAAATACTTTTATTTGTCAAACAAATTTACATGTCATAAATATTTGGGTTTCTGAAGCAGGTGGAAATATTGTCATGCATTTTATATGTTTGCATGTCTGTTCACATTTCTTTGTGTTTTTATTTGCTGGTCAGGAGGTCGTTGTTTTGAAATGATTCACTTTGTGTAATTGACAGCAATTTGTTATCTGTTGTTGTACAACAGCTGATTGCAACCCATGATGGAAATATTACCAACTTTGTAATTGTTTTCCATGTCCTGTTACTTGTCGCTCATCTCCATTTGCAAATCAATAGACCTTTCATATTACTAGCACCCTCTAGTGGCAGTTTAAATAGTGATATAACTTGTCATTCATTTTCAAATAAACAATAGACCTTCCTGAGTAGCGCCCTCTAGTGACAGTTTACATTGTGATTATGGCTTGTCATTCATTTCCAAATACCATCAACAGACCTTCCTGATGAGTAGCGCCCTCTAGTGGCAATGACTCAATGTAACTGAATTTTATGTAAATGTCACATTATGCTATCAAAATTTTTTTTTTAAATGATATTCATCAGTGACTTCTTGCTGTGCATATACTGTCATCTTTACCAAACTCACTAGAGGGCGCTGTTTACTGGAAAGGTCTAGTGAGGAAACTGTATTCTTTTTTCCCTTAGCTCACCACTGTCACATGATTCTATCATTAAAAGCTGAAATTCATACACAAAATTAATAAAACATCAAGGCTTTTTAACTAATAGAGAGATAAAAAACAACAACATAGGTACACTACTATCAAGTAGACATTTACATAAAAAGTACCTAACATCACACGTTTGAAACTTCAGGAACTTCATATTAACATGAAAAATAATGAAATATTTCTTTTTAACAGAGGCAATAAAATTGAAGCATTTGCATCAAATCACTGCCAAATTAATGCACTCTCTACAATACGAATACCAGAATTTAAAAACAAGTGTACAACATAATAAACTTGTACACGAAACCATGTTCTCTTTTTTGTTTGTTTTCTATTAAAGTGTCCAGCTTGCCATACTCTTGAACACTCAAGTGTAATAATAATATTTATACAAGTTCTTGTTGTGTCCATGGTCTTTTAAAACAACAAGATTTGAATCATATTTTGAAATTTTGCATGATTGATAATTAAGAGCCATTGCTCTTTAACAAAATGTGTAGTAATAGTAACCTTTCCCAAGGCCAAGGATGGTCATGTGCAATGGAAGTATATGTATGGTTAGATTCAAAGATTACATCTCAGTTGTTCCCTTTAAAAAAAAAAACTAGTGTTAGATCGATTAACAATTAATGTGATGAAACCTGACTTCAGCTTGGACATTTTGCCAGCTCATACTGATTGTAGAGTAATAGAAGCATCAGTTGATGTACAGCCCATTTCAAGGTATCATTCACTAGCTATGTTTGATACAACCATGCAGAAACCAATAAGAAACTGTATATCTACTCTAAGATATTAAGATTGCATTTTCTTGCTACATTTTGTCTAAAAAAAACTAGATGCAGACATTCAGGCACCAATGATTTTATGTCTGCATGGAGGTACGTTAGTTTATTTCATTTAGACAAAATGTCACAAGAAATTGTATTCATCCAATCTTGCTATCTTAAAGTGTAGCATGTGCCATTTCTTATTGGTTACTGTGTAGATGTTATGTATCAAACATAGCCAGTAAACAGTAACTTGAAATGGGCTGTACGTCAGGCTTGAGAATACCACAATTTTAACCAATACACGCAGCATAGTTTGATAAGCTGAGCACTTTCGACTGCAAACAATCAATCTTGTTCACTTCATGATAGATGGTGCTATTTATGATTACATCACAAAGTGCCACGATCACGGAGAATACTCCCATAGATCTTAGAGAGAAAGTACAGTCCCCCATCTTTGTTCAGGTTATTTGGACAAATCTTATATAGATGGCATGCATGATACAACATTTCTGCCAGTTGGACTCCCTATGGAGGACATTGCCGTCACTCCAACAGATTTGAAGTCTGCTGATACGCTCAACTTATCAAACTATTTTGATTATATTATAAGGTGTGTTGGTTAAAATTTTATAGTTCTCCTGAGGGGTCTACCACAAACGTTTAACTGAAACTTCAATATTCACCAACTGGGCACGGTAATGTCCAGGCTGTTGTCAGTTTCATCATTTAGTATTCAAGATCATGCCACATACTGTAGGGAAATTATTCTCAAATTTAAAAAAAAAAATGTTTTTAAAAAATGATGAAAATTATGAGAGGCTGCAGTACTTTAGTGTGAAACCGATACAGTACATTGTGAAATGTCAAAGTTTCCAACAGTTGTATACATTTTTTTTTGTCTTTTTATTTATTTACCTTTTAAAGTAAATTATGCAAGCCTCATTTGCCAGAGGTTTCAATGTATATGTAAAATGGCTCTTCTCAGCCCAGAACTGGACTTGTAATTATGTAAATATTTTACAACTTTTTTGAAATAAATTTGATGTGAAATGAATATATGTTTGATGTTTTTTTGTTTATTTTAACTTGAGGGCCATTTCAGAATTAGAATATACAGTCTAAGATATGATGGAATGTCATGCAACCCTGTTTTGTTAGGGGTGAAGAACATGTCGGATATCACAGTCAACTCAAATACTGCATAAAATAACAGGTGACAAAATATGTTTGTTTTTAGATTAAGATTACAACACTGGAAACCTAGCTTTCAGCTATTATTACGAAAGCGGAAACCTAGCTTTCAGCTAGGACACACACAAACTAAAACTATTTTGGAGACATTATAATATGTTGATATAAGCTACTGTACAGATACATTGGTTTAAATATACACCCAGTACTAGGGTGGTATTTCTGATGACTTTCATGATCAATGTACATTTTGGGGATTTCCAACTACATTGATTACAGGATGGTTATACCTGAACAACAAAACCTAGCTATAACCCACTTGTGTTAGACCGTTTTACAGCACTTACTGTATATTCCGTTTAACAAAAGATTAGGTGGAATAAACCGTAGCGTAAGTGCCATAAACAGGCTAAACAAATCTAGTCATGGTGGTGATGACGACACTTGTTCACAAACAGAGCATTTTTTTCATGACGGAGGTTATTCAAGAAGGGGGGGGGGGCTGAAAACATGACAGTTCTGTAGAGAAGTTGGGAAAGGGCTTGTTACCAGGAATCCAATAAAAAGAAGAGAGGAGGAAAAGGAGAGGCATGAAGACGATTTTTTTACTTCAAAATTTTTGCTTTTTTTTCCTAATCGACCGACAATTTATAAAATAGGGTCACCCTAACGTAGTTTTTCATTTTTGTTTGAAACCACAGAAAGAAGTTAATCTCCATCAATCAGTAAAATGTATCCATGAAAATATTACTATATTATGTATTTTCACACGATGTGAAATACAATAGTGACACTTCAGTGACAGTGTTGGCCACTTTATTTTTCGACCAATACAACCAGTGACATAGACATAGGTTGTGACGTTGAACAACCATGGTATATAATCTATATTTTCAGTTCAAAGACAACTACTTGGTTTGTGCATGTATAATATCAGACATCTGTTGATCTAGATATAAACAACTAAACTTATATCGAACATCATCTCCATAGCAACACAGGTATACATAGGTGCAAAAGTAGCAGTTCTTATGCCACCTCAGCAAGGAGATCTTTAACGTTGTCAAGGGAACCGTTGTTTGGTGCCGG
This sequence comes from Glandiceps talaboti, assembly GCF_964340395.1. NCBI lineage: Eukaryota > Metazoa > Hemichordata > Enteropneusta > Spengelidae > Glandiceps > Glandiceps talaboti. The sequence continues at coordinate 10,413,804 of NC_135552.1, forward strand.
TTGCAAACCAAGTATTTCACACATTAAGGAGTATATGTTTACCTGAAGTAAGAAACAATACAGTGGGGTACAGTATTTCATTTAGTATATGTAATTCAATTTATCTAAAGCCTTCAATAGCTTAAAATGACGGTTAAGATTTGGATGTCATTTTTACCTTCCGTAAGGAAGGGTTATGTCATAGCATTGCCTGCCTGTCTGTCTCTCTGTCTCTCTGTCTGCCTGCCTGCCTGTCTGCCTGCCTGTCTACCCCACTAGCACTATCTGTCTGTCTGTCTGTCTGTCTGTCTGTCTATCTGTCTGTCTGTCTGTCTGTCTGTCTGTCTGTCTGTCTGTCTGTATGTATGTCTGTCTGTCTGTTTGTCTCGTTGGCTGGCTGGTTGTCGTAGTTTCAGAACTTCACAAACATATACTTCAGAAATTATGAAACTTTTAATTAAAAGCAGTTTTACCTATGTGCTCATCGTTTCTTGATGTTTTTCATTTCTATAATCTTTATCATTAAAATGAACATATAATATTAATCATACTCACAGATTCGAACGGTCCTCGTTCATAATTAACTTTAAATTTAGGTCCATAACCATAAAATATTGACTGCATTCCCCGGTGTAAGAAGTCGTAGCCATGGAAACCCATACTTGTACTATTAAATACACTGCGCTGAAATTAGCCGAAAATACATATCAATAATTAATTAACGTATAATTACTGATAGATATCGCCAAGGTCCAGGTTTTTTGGGGTAATCGTCTGTAATTTCGTCTGCGGCAATTGCAAGCCTCAAGCAAAATACAGGTGCAGCCAAAGGGCAGATTTGTGGTTTTCATTAACGATATGTTGTTTCTGACCAAATAGATGTTTTTAATAGAATCGCCCCCCCCCCCCAACCCCCAATTGTGGGGAGAGTGTTTAGTTTTTCTTATGCACCCTCCCACTGGTAGTGAAGGATGTCTGCCCCCCCCCCCCCCCCCCCCCCTCACCCACTGGGTTTCAACTTGCCCGCCTGCCCACTGCCAACGCGATATGATGGCCACTCCCCACCAGGAAAACGTTTGAGCTTTCCACTATATCAGCAATTCATTTTGATGTACAGAATGTGCACCCCTCCCTCACAATTCCACATTTTCCCTCCCACTGTATCAAAATCAGGACTTCCCTGCCGCAATTAATTCTTCCTCACTTGCTCCCCTCCCACTACCGATCTAAACAAAATGCCCGCCCACTGAAAAATTGCATATGGACAGCTTTTTGCAAGAAAAGCTTCGTTGACTACACCTGGTTATTTCCACAAGCTTACTAATAATGTCATAGTTAACAACATAGAGGACAGTTTCATTCATAATTAATGAATTTATGGACAGTTTCTGACTCCTTACTCTCGGGTCTTGTTAACCTCACAGTGACCAATCAAGAGGCGGTGTAGAAGGCGAGTGTAAATTAGCACCTTATATAATGTTCACAAACAAACAAACAAACTGATTAAAAGATTTCCAGCGGTCACTATGCCTTTATATGAATTTGGCTAATGTGTATGAATTTGCATAACATAATCTAACTTTGCAAACAAAACTGGACATTAATACCTAGTCTTACCGTGCTAAGAATCCAAGGTGGGTTGGCTTCAAGTAACAAGTCCAGAATTCTATCATTATTTCTGAAGTGATAGTGCTCTGGTATTTCACTCTTCTTGTAGACGTTCAGTTCAGGATGGGCTTCTTTCAATCGTTGATATACCTTTAATGACAAAAAGTGTTGTTTTTCCTTTTCATCTTTTTTATCGGTTAATATAATGCATGATGAACATTAAGAATTAGCTTAACTCTATTGCAAATAGCGACAATGATATTGTAGCCCAACTGTACAATTTAAGCCGTGAGTGATCGTGTAACTGACATTTGGCCGCTATTATTAAGCACACGGTCTTGGTTGCCATGGTCACTTGAGTCAATATGTCTTTTTTCCAACATCTACAGATTGACACCTCTAGAAGCATCCCCATGAAATGTCAGTCCCGTCTAGCTTTTGACCAAAGTTCTAATTTTAGACCTAATTTGTATATCACTAATGGGATCATCATGTCCTGAATACTTCATCATCTACACATCCCCAGAAACATCCTCACAAAATTTCAACTAAATCATTTTGCGTAGTAGCTTTGGTTCGACTCTCACCATTTTAGACATAAATTATGTTTATAACTGATGTGCATATCAGTGATAGTATCATCATGCAATGAACAACTCTTCCCTTACATATCTCTAAATCATCCCACCAAGCTACAGATCAATCAAGTTTTCAATCATTTTGATTTTAACAATTTCCCCCCTCGCGCTCTTATAAAGAGTTTTCGTAGCCCCCTCCCGACTGCACATATTTTAATGTGTAATTGTACAGCCCCCCCCCCCCCCCGCTCCACTTCACATTAGGCCAAAAAAAGGGGTTTGTTTCCCGTCCTCGCGCGCGTCATTCCAAACCATGCGCATCGTACGTTTTTATTCTGTTTCCCCTTTATTGTTTCAGACGTCACTGGCGATTTGTGAAAATTCATTTGACTACTGTAGATCCACAGGCAGCTGACAACGTTCTAAATGTTTCAACTGTACAAACATTCAGTGATTGTATTAGTATATTTAAAGGGTAAGTAAAGTACTGGTAATTTGATGGTACCACTACACATTTCGTCTGAATACGTTGGAACATAGAGTATCATGCCGCAGACGCGTGCATACATGTTATAAGGATGAACGCGTACTCTGAAATACATGTGTTGTAGAAGCTCGACAGAACGTCTAGCGGACACACAGACAGTTCATAGTATACGTAACGCTATGCGAAGCGACCGAAATTTTCACGATAAGGACAACGTTTTTTAGAAATTATTTCTTAAATTTCCCCTTTTCTGAGTTCATATAACACAACTGTGGCAAATATTTCTATGAATCGTACAATACTTCATGACTACTTTTGCAACGTATGTGTACAAACAGACAAGGTAGGAAAGCTTGAAATGCGGAAGTGACTAACATTAACAATATCCTTCAAACATCATTAAAAGAGAAAACCCGACAACGCAACGCTACAATTTTATATGCATAGATAAGTCTTTGTTTAATCATGCATTTCACTCATGAACAAACTGAAGCGAGGATTTCTTTTTTTTTTTTGGTAGTGTTTTTCGATGACGTCCTCTTAAGCTTTCCCACCTTGTCTATATCATCATTCATGTGTATTACTATTAGTGTGATATGTATATGTTATTTGCCAAATACCGTTCCATATCTTGCTGCGAGAGGTATTTTTTCTGGTATAACGGAGAGCCGGAGGCGAGCCGTTATACCAGAAAAATTACCTCGAGCAGCAAGATGTGGAACAGTATTTGGCAAATAACATACTTATACGTCACCTGCGACTATGAATCCATTTTTGAATGTCTAAAAATGCTGTTTCATGTTAAAATAAAATCACTTCCGCGTTATACTGTCGAGCGTAGTATCATGCACCTCTCTGATAACTGCAATGCGGTTGTTTACATGTCAGCCTTAACTTTATCATCCAATCAGAGTGCGCGTTTGCTCAGTAGTATGACGTAATGTTTACTATTTGCATATCACTCAGCGATTTATTCAAACTTAATAACCATCAGCTGAAAAATGAGTGCGTCTTTGTTTTGCGTACTGTATTCCATTAAATGTACATAAATGTTCGTGATGTGCTTTGTTGTTCTAGTTAAGCAAAAATTACACCCTTTGTGGTGGTGATTTTCATATCCTTCATAAATTTAGGAATTCATGTTTACGATCGCGTGACGACCGTGCGTTCGCCGTCACTGGACTTTCACGGTTGTGTGTGGAATTTTTGACTATTTCCCTGTGACATGAAAAGTACAGTTCAAAGACTTGTTACAATGTATAAAACGGTGATATTTGTTCGATTGACAACAAATTTGGCATTGGAAATGCTGGTTATAGCTCGATCTCTAGTTGTCTGCTAGATTTGTTTACAAGGGGACGTGTAGTGATCACGTGATACAACAAGCAAAAATACGGCTGTTGGTGAAAAATACGCCTGTGTATCTGCAGGGCTCTCGACCAATCAGAATGCGAGATTGGAGACAGGTGACGTATAAGTGCGCTTACGTTCGAGGAGATAAGAAGCGAACTGTAGAGAACGCGTACGCGTTCGCTGAGATAACATGAATAACTACCCAGGAAACACGTTCGAATGTAACTAACATGTAAAGACGAAATGCATAGAGGTACATCTAAACAAGAATTCTTTAACTACCGTAAATATATAGTATTACAATCACTGAAGTTTTTTTACAGTTGAAATACTTCGTACGTTGTCATGATCAGTTGCCTGTGGTAGATCAGTGAGGGGGATGTTTTATTTTTGTATCGCTATGCTTTTGTCCATTCAAATGTCCGTTGGCAGCAAAATCTTGCGTCCATTTGACTTGTCGATGTTGAAAGTTCCACCAAGGTATGCAGATTGTACGAGGACTTATGTAAATGTATTCTAAGTTCTGGGGATCGATTTATTCTACCCGAACAGTAACGAACTATGCCGTATTGAGGCTTTGGTGTCACGTGTATATGAAGGAAATTTCCAGAGTGTCCCCCTACAAGCAAAACTGGAAGACATAGTGGCAAGTAGTTAAAGATCGTTTTGATCGAAGACTGTGACAAAGTGTCACAGCAACCTGTTAAAGATGCCTTCCATGTTCTGATGACTCAAAGACATTCAAAAGTGTGGCCTAAATTTCATAATTTGGATCGCCCAAACAGACGTTTTGAACTCACAATGCCATTATCAGGTGGTTGCAAGATCGTAACTTGGGATGGCAAAAGCAGTACCAGTCCTTGGAGAACAGTTTGCCAGCGTTCTTGGGAATGTTTATGGTTGATCGATCCACCAGTTGTGTGTTTCCATACCCCCCCCCCCCCCCCATAAAAAATGAAAAAACAAAAACAAAAACAACCCCGCATCACCACATCATTTTTGAAATTACCTTAGGACGGGAAACAAAACCTTTTTATGGTACACTACGTTACACACTGTAAACTAACAGTGGCAATCAACTTCAGCGTCCACACATAACATGCGGAGAGATTCTTTACAAATAGGTGTAGGCTTTGCGAAAATGGTCTCACATTGAGCTGTAACCTGTACTTGGAAATACTTAGCCAGCAGAGTTTTCTCTTTCAATCTTAATTCTGGGCAGAAACAGCATACTCTCCCAGGATCGCTAGTGGGGAGGGTGTGGAGGGGGTGTCCCCCTCCCACGGTAAGCACATTTTTGATAAAAGGGACTTGTAGAAGGCCATTTAGTAGCATAAGTTTCAAAGCATACACATCGGAAGCCATAGAATACTTGAAAATTGTCTCCAATACCCAAATTTACTCCCAATACATTATTAATACAACTGTATGGCTATATTACCCCCATCTTAACTTATACAGAGAAGTTTGGCAGATACACACACTCGCTTGTCTATTGACTGCAGCGTCATAATTAAGTCACGGCATGGTAGGGTAAATGGCCGGGAGTGGGGTGGGGGTACCACTGGCCTGGTCTGCTGGGTTTGCGGCCATGTTGTTAACTCCAGACCCCTTTTAGACCCATTTTGACCATAATATATAATCACTGATATGAAACTATCACCAGCGAATTAACTGCAGGAATTCCTAGGGAAATCAAGTTCCCAGAAATTTCGAACTCGTCGAGAATTTATTATGTGATTCCTTCCAAGACCCTATTTTAGACCAAACAAAATTGGTAATAATGTAAAGTAGATCCCATTTTAGGACTCCTTATCTCTAAAACTACAGTACCCATGTTAGACGCGAAACCCCCACCAGGGTGGTACATATACGTATACCCAATGAGCGGGACTCGCCCCCCCCCCGGGGGGGGGGGGGTAAATGAAGAGAACTATTTTGCAAAGTACAAGGTAAACGACTCCTGAGGTTTGAATGTTCAAAAAGTCTCTCTCTCTCTCTCTCTCTCTCTCTCTCTCTCTCTCTCTCTCTCTCTCTCTCTCTCTCTCTCTCTCTCTCTCTCTCTCTCTCTCTCTCTCTCTCTCTCTCTCTCTCTCTCTCTCTCTCTCTCTCTCTCTCTCCCTCCCCCCCTCTCTCTCTCTCTCTCTCTCTCTCTCTCTCTCTCTCTCTCTCTCTCTCTCCCCCCCTCTCTCTCTCTCTCTCTCTCTCTCTCTCTCTCTCTCTCTCTCTCTCTCTCTCTCTCTCTCTCTCTCTCTCTCTCTCTCCTCTCTCTCTCTCTCTCTCTCTCTCTCTCTCTCTCTCTCTCTCTCTCTCTCTCTCTCTCTCTCTCTCTCTCTCTCTCTCCATCTAAATTTGATACGCCACCTCATCTCGCTTATTTCTTTTGGTGTTAACATTCCAAAAGGCCCAGTTTGTGGAACAATAAATGCAATGTCATCTTCATCAATGTAATCCCAAATCCTTATTCCTCTTCCTCTTCCTCGAGGGATCATTCCATGGTCACTCGTAAATATGATATTCATGTTATCCGAAATCCCGTGTTTCTGTAGTTCATCCACAAGGTATCTTATTCCATCATCTATTTCTTTTATCTTTGCTGCTGTGTCTGCTGAAAACAAACCGGTATGACTTAGCGTATGATCTAACTGTCCATAATAGAGCATAACAAGATCCAAATCGTCTTCTTCAAACCATTGTATGACTTTATCAATACGTTGGTTAAAATCAGATTCATATGGTCCCCATGTTGTAACACTGATGTCTTTATCAGGTCTGACCCCTTTAATTTTGACAGATCCACCGGGATAATTGAGTGTGCCAGCCCTTAGACCTTGTAAATGAGCTGTGACCCAAATAGGTTCGGCACCAGTGTCAAACCACTCGGCGGTATGGAAAGTTTTGACAGGGCTGTATACTTCACCAGTGATCGCGTTGTACAATTTGTTGATCACAACACCATGACTTTCTACGTAGAGACCTGTACAAGAATATTTATGCGTAATAGTGTGTACGTCAAAAATGTGCATTTTACATCTGAAACTAAACTGTAATTGGGTATTTTAAAAAGTGTATGTATGTATGTATGTATGTATGTATGTATGTATGTATGTATGTATGTATGTATGTATGTATGTATGTATGTGTGAGTGTGTATGTGTGAGTGTGTTTGTTTGTTTGTTTGTTTGTTTGTTTATTTGTGTATGTGTGTGTATGTGTGTGTGTGTGTGTGTGTGTGTGTGTGTGTTGTACAATATAGTGTATTCAATATAGTGTATTGCTACATGTATTAAAGTTATGATTCACTAGGTCGGTTTCCATGTCATATGACGAAGATGTTACCTTCTGTCGATGACTAGTTGGCGAAATCTGGATATCTAATATGCAATATGTGATGTTGTTGTCTAAATACTTTACTCCAATTTATTTTCTTGGAGACTTGTCTTGGGGTATCTTGATTGAGACTTCTTTTGGGACATGTTAGTTCATGTTATTCTCGACGTGTTTTTAAAAAAGATGAAAAAGTAAAAATTGAAAAATTGGAAAGGGTATCTTATTTGTTTTTTAGTCTCTCGATTAAAATCAATAATAAGTCCAAGTTTCTTAGGATGTCTTAATTTGTTCAAGATAAAGTGATCAGACTGATGATATGAAATGTTTCACAAATTGATCATTTTAGATGCGAGACTGATCAATCTTAGAAACTAATTTTCAAAGTAAATTGGTACAGTAACTATATTTAGTTTCGATGTTCCTAGCCTTTGAGGCTAAATTCTTACACGTGAAAAGTGTAAATCATGACGAAGTATTTACCTAAATCGAAGATGTTCTTAGAAACAAAAGGCAATTCGATTACCTGTTGCAATAGTATACATCGAAGCCATGGACTGTGGCGGGAATGGTGGAAGAGTACTGTTCGCTTTTACACCCTGCCTTCCAATGTTTTCTAGGTTTGGCATGTCAAACCCAAACCGGTCATACCTCAGACAATCAAGTTGCACCAATAACAACTTCTGTTGCGATGCACCTCCCTATATATATACAAAGGTAAGATTTCGTCTTTTACCTTCCGTAAAAAATGTCTGTCTGTCCGTCCGTCCGTCCGTCCGACCGACCGACCGACCGACCGTCCGTCCGTCCGTCCGTCTGTCCGCCTGTCTGTCTGTCTGTCTGTCTGTCTGTCTGTCTGTCTTTATTTATCTATTTACTACACTACATATATACTCAACTATATTTCAATTTTCCAAGCTATATCAAGTGGTAGCGTTTGCAACAGTTTTATTTGTACTGTGTGGAACATTAAGTGGACATGGTATAGAACTTGTACGAGTATTTTCCTTTATTTTTGTTTTGTTTCATATAATAAAGGTTAAGTGTGTTTTACTTAGTAACTATTTACTGAAACATGCCTAAACATCAGTAGTCACTGACATACTTCTTGGATTATAGGTTGGTGTACTGATTTTACATAAGAAATCGTTTTGTCATACGTCTGTTTAGTCCTACCGCTCAACCCTGTCTACTCAAAAAATGAAAAGGTTATGTAAAATTTAAGTCATAAGATCTTCCCTACCAGCACTTCTTTATATTCACACACCATTTAGTTTTTTGTTTGTTTAACACAAAGCAAAGCGTCCTTTTGAAATAGAGTTCACTCCCTATAGCACGGGGCTCATAATTCAGCAGATGTCGTTTCTCAAAAATTACATGAGTTGGAACTGTGCATTTCTCACGTAACTACTAACTGGATGGACAGTAAATACTTATACAAATCATGTATTTCTTTACTGATGAAGCTGCTGCCCTGAACTGACTCAAACTGGGTCATCTGGCGGTTTCTTTTTCACACAACAAAAGTTTACTTTGACCTTATGAACTGTTATTGTAAAATAAGAGTTCAGCAATGAACTGTATTTCAATAGCTGCCATAAAGACTCCATAGGTAAATGAATTGCAGCGCTTTTCATCATTGTCTATCCTGTCCAGTTCTTGAATAAATTTGGCATGGAATATCTATTTAAAAAACACTGTTTATCCAAACATAAAGAGAAACTCTTTTTGGAAACAGCAAAGAAAGCCTAACATTTCCTTTTCGAGACATTTTAGCTTTACTGGAACTCTGACTTTCAAAAGACATAAAAATTTACTTCACTCGATAGCTATCTCTAGAAATCGGATGACCTAAGGCAGAATTGTGATTTTTTATCCCAATTCTGTTTCATTATGAGGTTTCATCTACCAATGACTGGAAAGATGTATACTAAAGTTAGTCCTTTTCCTGTAGAATTAATCAAATGCACACAGAAACTTGTTATATGAAATAGTTTCACTGTTTCATAGCAATTAAATAACTGAAGTTAGCTTTTTATCAAATTCTAGAAAACATTTCTGTACAATTTGATAAAGTTGAATGATCTTTATGCATAGATATATAATTTGCTGTTTAGTATTGAATATTAAGAACTTTAAGGTTTGACCTCTTGCAAGTGAAAATATGCTTAATGATTTATTCTACCCTAATATCAATCAAAAATATATTGCTTTGAAAGTTGAATTGAAATGTCAACAAGAACTCTAGATTTGGACTAGGGTAGGTCAAAGTAGTGTTATATAAAATGCATATAATACATACAGAAATTTACTAATATGTGGCAGTCTATAGATCTCAAATATATCGACGTTTAGGAAACTACAATGGAAAAGTGAGCAACATATGTAAAATGCTACAAAACGCTAAACTCTTAATTCGGAATTAGCTACAAACAGGTCACCATTTTTTTTCTATTTCGAGTACATTAATTCGTTTTTTATGCAAATAGACGAGATCAAGCGCTGAAAACGTGAGTGAGATGTCAGCGTACTACTATCCGTTTCAAAATGCTGGGTACCTCTGAACATTTCTTAGATTACAATTATTGCAGCTATCCCTAATACAGTCTTTAGAACTTCGAAAGATCTCAACAACACATGCATCAAATTCGAAAGAGCTGTTTTCAGGGTAACTTTGAATTTAATTAGAACCAATCTACCAATCTCATAGGAATAACTATTTTTAACAACTAAAACCTTTCTGTCCTCACGAGTAAAAATTGGTAAATACCTGTACATTTTTGAATGATTCAATCGAGTTAGTGGCCACCAGGCTGCTGAAATAGATATACATTAAGAAGATAAGCGAGCATGTGCACATTAGACACAGCGCTAATGCTAGGCGTACCTTCAAAGTATACATTTTGTTCTGCAATAGACAATTAGGTTTAGTGGTGTACGTGTTATACTGTGAAAGTGACAAAGACAATTTAGCGTCCGAGGTGGAATCAGAATCATTTCGCTATGACTATTGAAACTGATTCTGACGAGCGATCGGATTCGATTCCAACGGTTCCAGGGTTTAGAGTTACATCATCAAATACATTATACATACCCCTTTTCTTTTCATAATCAATACACTGTCGAATGCTAATCGTTGAAAATCGTTGACTTCCAGTGTTCTGATCGGCTATACGTTGACGTTAATGAGTAACGACTGCCTATAGCTAGTTTGTGTCTTCAGCGTAGTAGTATCAAAAATATTACCAGAGATGGTTGGTTTTGAACAAATATATCGACTGTATTATAATGATATTGGTCTGGTCTGGTCACTATGACTACTGATACTGATACTGCCCATGCAGCTGATTCTGATTCTGATGCCGACTTTCAGACGTTATTTTGCCGAGAGATGAATGGCCTATGGGATCATGAATGCACAAAAACCGTAAACGTCTGGTGTGAATAACGCAAGGTGAACGTAGGTTAGTACATACTCAGTCAGGATCGCATATATATATTAGGGTGCCTGACTGATGTTTCGTATCGTAACATCTGAAATATATATATATTAGGTAAAAAAAATGTATAGCTATACAGGGTGCCAATTGAAAGGATTTATATGCATCGAATTTATCAGATTCAATGACCTGGGAAAGTTGTTATGAAAGTTTGAAAAGTAAAGCTGTTGAAAGTTTCCTTCTATCATGATGATTATCGAAAGAAGCACACACAAGACAATATTTGTAGTGTATACATACACCATGTTGCATTTAATCAGCTCATTGTGATAAATTAATTAGTCAAATAATACAGATAATATCAAATTCATGTATCAAATGAAAATCAACATTGGAAGTCCTCACAACAATTACACAAATAAAATCAGTAATGAAAGCCAACTGTCCAATACAATCATTATGAATATGTTTATTACAATGCTTGCCTATGAGGGCGCCATTCACTTATGATGTAGGGATGACGGTTTACCAAGTTTAATAGTCGATTGCACTTCTAGATCACTCTGGGTCCATTATACTGCATGTCGATGTAGGTCAAATTAACTTTCCACAACAATTATTGCTCTCTTTTTTCAAATACTATCAGTAGTATTCCTTTATTGCCGTACAAGAGGAATGTGAAATCTTATTCACAAAGCATTGATAACTTTGTGGCTTTTTAGCTCATAAAAACATCTTGTGATATGTTCCATTCCTTAATCTTAAAAGAAACCATTAAAATAGCAATGAACAGTATTGTGAAACTGAAATTTGATGAGAAATTAGAATAAATTTGAATGCCTTTCTAATGCATTGTGCTGGTCTCATCCTGAAATTGACTGCCTGGGGGCGCTCTTCAAAAACAAAGTGAGGGTTCAGTCATTTGCATATGCTTAGGCTGCTTACTTCAGAATTTTGCATAAATAAAATAAAGAGTACCATAATTTAAGAGAGTTGTACAGTTGGCTTCCTATCACTGTATGTCTTTCTAATTCTTGCACTCAGCACCACTGTAGTAAGTACATCTCACCCATTTCACTGCAATGTATTAACCTTCTCACACACTCACAATAGGGATAAACCAATACACTGCATGGGGGTGGCAAAGGTTGATAGGCCTTTCCAAATATTTACATAATGAAACAACTTACAATTGTATTAATTTAAGTACATATGGTTGGTATCATCTTTTTTTAAAAAGTACATGTCAGCATTTTTACTACAAAATAGAACACAAAAATACTATTTTACAGGGCAAGACAGGAAATGTACACATTGGGAGGTGAACATGGTACTGGACGCTTGGACAATGAGTTGTCCACACATCATGGATGCATTACAAACACACATACAGTCACACGACGCCTCACATGTATAAAAAAAATTCAGGGATATTATCTTATGTCCATGGATTCTTGTTGCTTTCAATTGAATCTGAAAGAGATAAACAAAAATATGATAAAATCATTACAATTCTGCCGATGCTAAAAGTAATACCTTTTAGCACCTTCTTACACCTGTACCCATATGGTGAATAACGCCACCAGCCTATGCTTTGGGGCTATGTGTAAATAAAACTTGTTTGTCTAAACTAAGCATCTTGCTGGAACTCGTTGACACCTCTCAATCCGATAATGGTCAGTAGTTGTACCTCACATCACAGACAAGAAACTGTGTTCCTTGTCTGTGCTCAGATGTTGTACCATGGCTCACAGTCCTGCTTGCAGACGGTGCACGCGTTTCGCTCAACACCGTCCTACGAAAAGTAACCGTCCTATAGCGAGTGCGAAAACAAAATACTTTCGCACCAATAACAAAATAATTACATATAATTTTTTTTATAAAGCTATCAAATATTAGCAATCGGTCGAACATGTACTCATTTTACATCTTTTTGACGATAGTAGTCGCTGGTACGATCACAAAAGGTGTCGAAATCGGAACTTTTCCAGTTCCGACTGATTTCAAAGTCCCGCCTTACAAACTCCGCCACATTTGATCGGGCGTCCGCTTGGGCATAAATTTTACGATTGAACTTGTGATTTCGGGATTTCTGGTCCTCCGGACTGGGACTAGTACTTTTGTAGCCAATGCGAGGTAAAATTACTAAATAGTCGATTTATTGCTGATATTTGAACACAGATGCGTTAAATCTTTAGTTACTACTATACTAGCATTTCAGGTAAGCCCAGGTTTCACAACTGTCTCTTTGTAGGCGACTTACTCCGTATGCAAGCAGGGCGACATGGACCCTCAGACCACTAGTGGTCAACCGGTCTGAGATGGATCATAGACCCTACGAAATGGATGTAGCCTAGTAGAAATGTCTGTATTTGTGAACAGTAAGGAATGTCTCTCAGATAGACTGTGTCCATGACTGTACAATGTTGTGTCAATCAAGGCCTCTTCGCAGGTTTGTGAAAATGATGCTGGGGACTAATCTCCATTTCAAAAAGGGAAGTTTTTCTAACTGAAAAAGGTGTTTGTCCTGAATGTTCGATAACTTGCATTTCCGTCATTTTCTCGTCTCTGTTAATTTTAGCGACGAAGGGATATGATATTCCATAGAACGCCTTTTGTTTTATCAATTACAAACAATAGCATGTGAAGGGCGATATAATGTTGCCTTGTCCGAGAAACGGGAAGTACACTAGCTGTTTTCACTTCACTGCTCACACTTACATTGAAGAGCTATGTAGTCAGTAATCTTGGCTAGTCTATTCTATTGTCAAACAGAATTTTCCCTCAAATTCAACATCACTGTCAGAATATATTCGAGAAAGGTTTACAACGTTTAAACTTTATTCATCCTGGATCCAATAGCAAGTGTACATTCTTTGATCACGGATTTGCGAGTGCAAAACATTATAAAACTTAAAAGCACGGGACTGCAATTTTGTGTTCCTTGTCTGTGTAACCTCAGATCACTGAAAATATTCATTAGTGGTCTGAGTCTGAGTTGGAACACATCTCCGTTTATAGTGCTAGTTGTGTGTATTCACTAAGCCGTTTCAATATAATAATCATATGGATGTTTTATTTTCAACATCACGCAAACCATTGGCCTCTTTTCATGGTAGCGATTAGTCTATCTGCTAGACCTCGGATGTTCTTCCGATACAATACGACACACGACCGAACATCGCTATCGAGGATGGAACATCCAAGGCAAGCCCTCACATGCGAACTTCGTTCGCTTATAGTAATTAGTATTGAAAGAAAGCACGAACATCTAGCAGCAAGATTAGGTAGCGATTTGACAGACGCCAACAAAATCGAATTTTAGACTCTAATATTACTCTTCGCACGTACAGAGTACTTTTTATAGGATAATATCATAAAAAGTGAATCAGAGCAAGCATCTAACCTAGAGTCTAAAATCAGATTTTATCCGATAATGGATATTTGTGTAATGTCGCGTCTTCATGGGGTCAGGTGTAAAAAAGACGGGTCAAAGTTTGGAAATGTGCACTCAGAGAACTGCGACACAACTGCTGACAGAGAGTTCTCAAATCATATTTCAGAGCTAAGGTGGCTATTGTCCTGCGTGTTCATTATAAAGCGGCCAAGTTCGCGTCACAATTTGTAAAATAACGCTACGACATTATACTAAACAATAAAGAATAAATAAGCCTTTGAAGTTTCTGTGCTCCTACTATAAATACTTCCTATGAATCTGGCCACAGCTACTCATGTCCTAGTCTAGCTGCTAGACCTCAGGTGTTATTCCGAATTTACAATACGACAAGGATGGGCGTTCGCCGTCACAGCGAACTTCGTCGGGAGAAGCCCGAACGTCTAGCAGCAAGACAACCTCTTTCTATAGTGGTCTGAGCGCACCATGCATACAATGAAAAGATGGAAAAGAAGATTATGCAAATACCCGACACTTCTTTATTTCTGTTGATATAGATGATGAGGCCAATTAACACATTTCTACCAGCTTAGCATATTAACTAACCTCGGATTTTCGAGGTTGGGAAGTTCTCAATTGGTCATACTTTAGCATCGGAGAGAATTATAATGATTGATTGTTGACCTAAAAACTGAAATCAAAACATTCATGCTATCAAGTGTGGAGCTGCTTGGATGTTGTAGTAAATACTTCATTACATCACTATAAGGAGCCAATACTATTTTTGTACGCTACTTTCCTGGACATTAAACACATTGTGATTGGGGGGTGGGGGTGGGGGTGGGGGTGGACTACTTCATAACTAAACAAGACCTTCAAGTACCAGTACCGGTAGTAAATGATGAACTTACCTGACAGTGATCCTGACTGACTGGTATTAGACCGCCTTAGTTCCAACTCAGCAGCACTGCCAAGATTAATATGAAAAAAAAGCATTCTAATTTATAGTATTCATGAATGTAGTCAGTGATATGTCTGTAAAGGTCTAGTCTAGACTCTTGTATGACTTTGATGAAATCAGTTTTGCAAACATATACAAGTTTGAAGTGTCACTGACATACATAGTCAGTGTCAACTTTGTTATATTGCCTGCAAGAAAGCTCTGTCGTGAATAATAGCCTAAATTCAGAAAAGAACTCTGTAGAAGGGTGTGTCTTTGTAAGTAACAAAACATATCATTAGGAACAACCCCACCATGGAATTTTTTTCCACAGTTATACTGTAGTTCTAAGTTTTTGTTATTCAGTTTTCATATGTTTTTTTCAGTATTGAGAGAGTTTGTGTAGTTTACACCTTGACTTGAAATACATACTTTAGTGTCAATAACCATTTACACAGACATCGTCAGCAACTCCTGAATATTTTTCACCATTTTTGTTTCAAAATAAAAGGTTGCTTGCTACTACAAGTCTAATATATAAGAATACAATGATGTCATTTTATCATATAGTATGAGAATACAGTATCACAGCAGTTAATATGGTGGGAGTTTTGCCAATGATTAGTAGTCATTAAACATGTGACAGTGAAGGGTAAAATATAAGTAACCCTTTTATTTGGAAACAAAATATGGTGAAAAATACTTCCGAGTTGCAGACCATGTCCCTCTAATGAAGAGTCTTATTGAAAGTGTTCACAATGTGTAAACATTAAAACTTTAACATAAGAAATTAGGACTGTATGTAACAAATAGGTACGGTAGTGCTGAGTTGGATTTTTGTTTACCTAAGTTGTCTTAAATCTTTTTTGGATCTTCTGATTGGTGTAAGGTCACCTTGACCTTGGTCATCTCTTGCACTGTATGGTGTTTTCATATCATCTCTTGCACTGTACGGTGTTTTCATGTCACTTCTTGCACTTGAGAAACCACTACCACCAACATCATCACCTTCACCTGTACACACAGAGAGAGAGAGAGAGAGAGAGAGAGAGAGAGAGAGAGAGAGAGAGAGAGAGAGAGAGAGAGAGAGAGAGAGAGAGAGAGAGAGAGAGAGAGAGAGAGAGAGAGAGAGAGAGAGAGAGAGAGTGAGAGAGAGAGAGAAGAGAGAGAGAGAGAGAGAGAGAGAGAGAGAGAGAGAGAGAGAGAGAGAGAGAGAGAGAGAGAGAGAGAGAGAGAGAGAGAGAGAGAGAGAGAGAGAGAGAGAGAGAGAGAGAGAGAGAGAGAGAGAGTTAAGACAAACAGAGAGAGGACTGTTACAACTAGCATATGACTTTATCTACTATGCTTCAATGATGGATGTTGAGTTGCTTGTACTGTTGTCTGCTCATGTATTAAAATATCATATTGTTGACAAAAGTATAAGCATTTACAGTCATCTGCTGTGGTGTCAGATATAAATGTTATTATAGAACTGGCAAGTAACATTGGGTTAGTACACAACATTACTGAAAATACTTCATACTTTGTATTTACCACCAGAGTACAGTGATTAGTAACCACAGCATGGATTTAAAATCTGTAATGTGAAAGCAGCTATTATCTATAAACTTAGTCTTGGTTACCCAGACTCTCACAGCTGAGGGCTCTGACTATGAGACCACTCAGATGAGAGCCTGGGGAAATGCTATAAAAAGTCACAGAAAGTCACACACTACATTTATTCCAAAGCATGAAAAATGGCCTGTTTGTTATGACTAAGATGTATTAGTCGCTTGAGAAGTGATAACCTATCACGAAGGTATACCTAAATCGTTCAGCCTGCAATGTTAAATGTGAAGTATTCCCCAGCATGCACTGCTCTACATGTGTAAGAGATAGTTCCTGCACAGGTGAGTTGAGATTCAGTTTTCCCAGACTCTCCCTTATGGAGGTCTCGTAGGCAGAGTCCCCAATGACGAGAGTCTGGGTAACCAAGACTAGTTTATACTTTGTATTCTTGTTTATACTATTCTATTTACTAAAGTAAGAGTCTTTTTACCTTGACCTTGACTGAGATGTGATAGAAGTCCACTAGCCATCAATTCTCTTAGTTTCTTTTTAAGTTCTCTGCTGGTCTTCTTGTAGTAATACAGGTCTTTTTCTAACTGTTGAACCTTTGACTCTGTCCTAAGGAATGTGAATATAAAGCAATTTGTTGGAAGTCTGAGAGAAATACATATTCTATCTACCATGGGTCACGGTCTTGTTACACTACCAAGATTTCTAGTTATTTGCCAGTATTGTGGTTGAAAAATGAATATTCATGAGGGTTGTTTCATACTGAAGGGGTTAGTCATGAATATTCATTGTTCAGCCACGAATATATTATTTTTGCTGAGTCCCATGATCCATTGGCCCACAGCAAAGACACCCTATAAAGGCACAAGATAACTTTATGCTTTTCCTAAAATGCAAGTAATTGTAGGTGATCTAACATCATGAAATGACTCTCCAGAACCCAGATTATGAAAATGTCTATTTTCTTGACTGATGTTTACCCTTTCCACAGTCTGTTTGGTGGTTTTACCACTAGGCAATGTTTACTAAGTTTACATCACTAAATAATACTGGATTTAAACTTACTTTTTATAAAAAAAAACAACTTGATGTGTTTCAGTATACTTACTTATAATCTATAACAGCATCACCAGTTGATTCCATTTGTTTCATTAATAACTGTACTTTCTCTTCATGTTCCCTCTGTTGTACTGTTAGTTTCCTGTCTCTTTCCATGGCAGATTTTTGTAAAGCGTTCTCAAGGTCATGGATAAATCTCTCCTGCTCATCAATTTTCATCTGAAAATTAGCACAAGATGATCAACCTATTATACATACATACATACATACATAAGATTATTTTTGAGTTCCCTCAGTATTAAAACACCTTGTTTATTTATGTTTTCATCAAAGACGGCTTTTTCTTCAACACTCAACATTCTTAACAATTTTTTCACCAAACAGATCTAAGGGTGATGAGTCAGTAAAGTCGTCCAGATTTTCCCAGGTATTGTAATGGGTAGTTCCCACTGAATGTATAGTACGTGTACAAGGTATGGAAATTTATGCAGATTTTGCCATATGTTCACCCTCTGTTACTGGGACCCCCCCAAAAAAAAAAAAAAAAAAAACAAAAAAAAAAAAAACAAAAAAAAAACAAAAAACAAAAAAAAAAAACCATGTGACAAATAAAGACAGTGCAAGCGACACTTAGCGAAAATAGTGAAACTTTACAGCTTCTACATAAGGGCTTTAAGTTTCAAAAGACACACACATATACATCAATGTTATACAGTTAACTTTTTTATGTCCAATTTCTGCTGGCAAGGTTAACATTTGCACGTAGCATATATTTCAAATTATTAACTCACCTCAAGTTCACTCACTGCAAGCTCTTTCCTCCTTTCTGATTCTCTAAGTCCTACTACTTTCTCAAAATATTTTGTAAGAAGTGTCTTCGTTTCAGTGGGTGTCAGGTTAGTTAGTTTACTTGGTAGACTATCGTCACCCTGTAGTCATACATACAAAATTATATGAGTTGAATTAACTATACATGAACACCTGGTCAACAACCCTTGCACAATGCACAATGTATGATAAACGAAATGGGTGTAGTGTATTACAAAACTTAAACATTAACTTTATCTAACTCTAATAACATAATTTATATATCATTTTCTATTGGGCCTGTCGTCAACCCATTTCTGTAGGCCTGTGGTCAGCCCAACAGAGTCTATTACATCGCCCTTGGGCTCCACATTGTTGGGTGACCAAGAGTCCCATGGGGAAACAGACATATGATGTATGCTGCCCTCATGACTAGTCAAAATATTATGGTCTGTATAATTATCTGCACAAAACATCCTTGACATGAAAAGTACTCTATAGTGATGCAATTTGTTCAGACTTTCATCTACACTTTCGTAATAGCAACCATGATGTCTGAATTTCGTTCAAAGTATAGCAAAAAAATGTTTGTTGTTAGTGAAAATGTTATTTTTCTTTGCCATGGAAAGTACTTTACAATGATGTATA
The DNA here is from genome assembly GCF_964340395.1 of Glandiceps talaboti. NCBI lineage: Eukaryota > Metazoa > Hemichordata > Enteropneusta > Spengelidae > Glandiceps > Glandiceps talaboti. The sequence goes on from NC_135552.1 coordinate 10,432,981, forward strand.
TTTTGACGAGACTATATCAACACTTTTATCAACAGTTTTGTGAAAAGGTTAAATTGCACCCCTACCTGTGTTAGGTAGTCATTTCTCCTGAGTTCAGCTTGTTTGTCTTGTATAGTATCAGTTTTATACTCAATGGCAGCATCCACAGCTTCTACGCCTTCATCCAGTTCTATAAGTCTATAATAAACAACAGATTATACTTAGTAAACAGCATCTAAACATAGGAACCTGAATAAGGCTGAAAGGTGACAAGTACCTGTCTGGCGCCCTCAGTGGTCACTTTCAAAATGCCCGAGGGTCAGTAGCAGTTGCAGCTAGACTACATTTTTTTTAGCTTTTAAAATATCAACAACATATTAAATTCAAATAACTTCTCATCTATATTATCTCCCACCCCCTGGTACTTTAAGAATTATCATGTTGATCCTTTTTCTTCTTCAGATATACCAAAATTTAAATAATATGAATACTTTCATATTACTACAGTGCTTGTGAAGAATTGTCAAATTTTTTCTTAAATCACACACCCTTGATTGAGTTGGGCTACACTTAAATCAAATACATATCGAGCTGCAGCGCCCTCACTCAGGAAAGGGTCCCGTGCTTTTGTTTTAACAAGGTGTATTCATTATGCCACAAAACGAAAAGAAAACATGATACAAATACATAAGCACTAAATGATGCAAGACTTTAGTCACAGCATTAACCAACTTCAATGACATGTTGGGTACATATTGTAACTTTAGTTATTAGACAGTTACCTTCGTTCTTCACTGGGTGATAAGAGAGCCCCAAGGTGGAGTTTTTCATCCAGAATGGCTCTCTGCTTGTGTAACCTATCACTGTATATCAAAAGCAAGGATGTGAGCATAAATTATCGATTGTTATTCACACTGGAAATATTCCTAGCTATGGAGTACATTTCATCTGTTTGGGATCTTCACCTTCTGACAATAGTGAATGTACAAGAGATAGTTTTTTTTTTATACACAACCTAAAGTAAATATCCGATGTATTTCTTCAAAGGTGAAAATAACTGCCTTGAATAAATAGCTAAAAATGACAGCTACTTGGGTGCAATGCTAATCAGGACACCTACACCATGCCTACAAACATAGTCAATTTGTTTACATTTTTCATTTTTTTTAAACTTGTGAAAAGTGAAACTTTCAGTTTTGGCATATTGTATTTCCTTCATTATACCTCACATAAGAGACAAACCAAATGGATTCGAACAAAAAATATGGGATTTATATCACGCCAGTTCTTCATCACAGTAATGCATCTACCTTATTGGTTCTGTGGTACTCAAATATGAGTGAAAATGTTTAATTTGGTTGATTCTGCTTGTGAAAGTATAATGATATTTCCCACAAATATTTTTCTTCCTCCAGCTAGAAATACTTGTGACCTCAGCTTTTTAACAATACTTGCCTTCCGACTCATAGTGACAAGGCCCCTTAGGTCACGCATAATTTCCTTTGCTGAACACAGAAAAAAAATATTGGGGAACAATACCTAATTGTTTTTCTAATGCATTGAAATGATAACTGGTCTCTTACCGTTCCTTCCTGAGTGTTTTTACGTTCTCTTTCATTTTATCACTGCCACCATCCATACTTTGTCTAAGTTCAGTACTTTTTCTCTCAATTTCCTGTTCTACAGAATCGAGTTTATTAGCCAGTCCTATCATATCCTACAATAAAATACCACAAATTATATCAGTGTTAGCTGATGTGTTTGGATATTTTCTACAATTTTTCTTATCCACTAACCCTCCACTAGATTTCATTCAGGATTTGGGATCCACTGTGATCTAGGGCTTTGTACGAATATTGACTGTGGTAAGGACTAGATTAAAGGCTGTCATAGTCATACGGTGGGTAAATGTTTACAGTATTGAATCATACCACCACCTAGTGGTCAGCTGTAACTATGGAATTTGACATTCTGATGATGAGGAGCATCAACTTAGACAGATCAAAAGCTCAATGTTAAAAAATTGAACTACTTCAAACTTGTGTGTTACCATAACCTTTGTAATTCATGATGAATAATTTAATATCATTAACATTGTGTAGTTTTACCATTTTTGGTCGTTATTCTTGTTTTACAATTTACTCCAACTGTTCAAACTAGTTGAATCAAGAAAAGCAACTGATCTGATCTAGGAATTGTGAGATGTGAAATATAACCACAACACAATATACCAATAAATATGAAAAACACCATCACCGCGCCTCAGTTATCACATCTATTTGTGTATACTTCTGTCATGCTCTGTTAACTCAGTTTGATTCTAAAGTTAAATTTAGTGTGTATTTACATCTTTGCATTTTGTATGCTAACTTCAGTCTTTAACCTTTGTTTAATACACACATGGCCACATTAATGTCAAGGTTATACTTGTACTTACTTTTGATAAAACTTGACTTGACCGTAATTTCCTCATTTCGAGTTCACTCTTCTCTCTTAACATTGCTTCTTTTTCAAAAATACACGCTTCTCTTTTCATGAGCTCCTGTGAAAATGATTTATATAATATAAATAATGATCAGCTTGGGTTTAATTCTCAGTACCTGAAATAGAATATTACTGCCTAGGTGCATCATAAAAATAATGAACATTCATTTTCTCGGTCGAAACCATAACTTCTGCTCAACGAGCTTTACATGCATTACTATGAGTGTGCATGAGAATAAGCAGACCACCTTGTTCTATTTGGACCTTCTAGCATGGGGTAAAATGCTACTGTAGGTACTGAGAATTCATTTGTGTAATGCCACTTCCTGTTTATTAATTCAAATTTGACAATAACCCCCGCGAAGTTAGGGGGCCTTTTATACCCGACACACCGCTTTAAGACAAATGCTATTTGAAAATGAGTACAGGTATATTACAAATGTAAAGTAACCTAACAGATGATAACAACCAATTACAATGACTGTTACATGGTTTGGGGTAATATGTATCAACCAATTACAAGTCTTTGAATAATATATCTAAAAGTATATCAACCAATCATAATCAACCTTGCAAACATGAACTGTGACATTTAATACAACCAATCACAAAATATGTTACATATTAAATACTAAGTGCATGCAGATACAAAAGATTTACACTCAGTAAACAATAGTATGATTGGTTGTCGATTATTCATTATCCCTGCACTAGCCAATAAGTTTGCACCTTACAAGCTACATGTATTGAGAGTAACGTCAATCTGCAGCCATGACAACAAAACAAATATGTTGCCATGGCAACCATTCTAACCTCTTCAAGTTCTGATATCCTTTGTTTCCTTTCTAACACTTTCTCTACTTCATTATCTAGCCATTTCTTCTGTTCTTCAATTTTGTGTTGATCCTCTCCAACCAACTGGGCACTACCTTGTCTTAGTTTTCTCTGGGCTGCAGCAACCTGATAAATCAAAATGTTTTAAGAATGTGGAAGTAAACCTAGAAATTTTGCAGTCTTAAAGTACAAATGATGAGATAAGTCTCAGTGCATCGAAACCAATCTCACCACTGCTGTATTTTTTACACAAGGAGATAGGCACACTAACTATTTTGTAAGGTATAATTAAACATAGGCAAGAAGACAAAATCTATGAGTTTGTCGAAACCAATGTCACCACTGCTGTATTTTTTACACAGATAGGCTACTTTATGAGGTATAATTAAACATAGGCAAGCCGCCAACATCTGAGTGTGTTGAAACCAATGTCACCACTACTGTATTTTTACACATATAGATTGGCACACTGAATATTTTATGAGGTATAATTTAACATAGGCAAGAAGCCAAAATCTTTGAGTAGATAAAGAGAGTTATGATCATTGTATCATCTACAGCATAATGCCATGAATAGAGTCTTTATGACAAGCACTGAATCACCTAGTTGCTTGTAGCTCTTTGTTCTCATTGTTTGTAGTATGTTTGTATTGTATAGAGTAGAATAAAACAGAGGTAACAGTAGCTGTAACTATGGAGCCCTTGACACCTACCTCCTTTGTCTTGCGTTTTAAGATTGTCTACATAATAAAAGGCAGAAGTAACAGTAGCTGTAACTATGGAGCCCTTGACACCTACCTCCTCTGTCTTGCGTTTTAAGATTTTCTGTTGTTGTTCATTTCTGATTTCTAGTTCCTTGATTCTCTGCTGATCTCGTTGCATTTCACGCTAGAAAAAATAATGTAAATGATAATGGTATAAGGAATTATCATAAATGGCTTTTTAAAATAACCTTCATTTGATGTTTCCAAGGAGTATGAGAACAATATCATTGGAGGGGGAGGGGAGGGGGAAGAGGAGGGAGGGGAGAAGTAGGAGGGGGATGGATGGGGTGGGATGGGGGTGGTGGTGGTGGTGGTGGTGATGATGACGACGACGACGACGACGACGACGACGATGATGATGATGATGAAGATGAAGACGCCAACACAATGATGGTCAGTAATACTAAATACTGTAGTATGTTTATGATAATGGTAACAATAACATAATCATGCAAATGTGACAAAACTTGAGAAATTCATCTTCTCATTCAACAATCAACACAGCATGTCTGATCTTACCTCCAATTTAGTTTTCCGATCTGCTTCATCTTTCAGTCTTTTCTGTAACAACTCCTGTTGTTGCTTCATCTTGTCAATGGCGTGTTCTAAATCTGACACTTTCTTTTCATTTTGTGTTTGCATCTTTACTATTTTCTGAGACTCCTAAAAAGATTACATCAAAATAAAACTGATCAAGAAGTCACTTTAGACCGTTACAGGGGAACAGAGGTGAGGCTAAGTTTTACCTTTGCAGCAATTCATTATACTAAGGCATACAAAAAAAAATTGTGTGGTTCCAATTACGCTCAATAGAATAGGTGGGGTAGGTTTTTAGAATAGGTGGGGAGGTAGACTTATTATTTTATTTTATTTCATTTTTTTTCATGCAAGTGTGTCTAGTTCAGGTAGTTATGTTTTCCGTTGTTTTCCATATGGTCTCTTGTGTTTTTGGTTTCTTCCCATCAGATGTACAGACATTACAGATTGGGTGAACAGTTTTATGTTGTCTTTTTGAAGTGGATGTCAGTTTCTGCATCCACTATTTCATGCAAGACTGCACAATTATTGCGGTTTAAGATTTTTTCTCGAATATGTGAAAAAAGTTTAGGGTGAGCAGTGAAAACTAGGTAGGGTCAAATAACCGGAACCAAACAATTTTTTTTTGGGCATAAGGGGATCCAGGAAAGTCATTGTCACCAATCCTACATTGCATGACTTATTCAAATAGAGTTTGGAATATTGCCAAATTGGCTTAGAAGAGGCCTGCAGTACACTGGGGTAAGGCATTATGGGAAATCAACAATATTGGGAGCTTCCCCATTGTTCTCGCAACTCGCCTAAAAATTGTGGCTACTGTCTCAAGAGGTATGAGAGACAGTAACAAGTCTTCATAGATGACAAAGCCTCAACCTATACTAGCTAATAAACTCACACTTTGGCGTCTTTCCAATGCTTTTATTTTCAGTTTTGCAGCATCAACTTTCTTCTTGTAATCCGTCTGTAGTTTCTGTTTTTCTAGATTTTCCTGTTGTTCTTTAGATTCCACTTCTTTTAATGCTTTCTGAGCATCAATGAGTTCCTGTTTGGCTTGCTCAGACTCCTAGAAACGATCAAAACAAAATATTTCCCTTTGGTTATTGATGACAGTAATGTGTGAAATCTTCAGTGAAATGAAGTGCCAACATACACATACTTGTAGACACTGTCTCCATGTGCAGTGTTTTTGTTATGGGTGGTAAGCAGGTCAAATCTACCTAAATTCCCCTGCCATTTTACAGGGGTTCCCTACCAGTGTTTTTGTTATGGGTGGTAAATAGGTAAAATCTACCTGAGTTCCACTGTCATTTTACCAGGGCTCCCTACCAATGTTTTTGCTAAGGGTGGTAAGTTAGCAAAATCTACCTGAGTTCCCATGTCATTTTACCAGGGTTCCCTACCAGTGTTTTTGTTAAGGGTGGCAAGTATGTATGTAAAATCTATATGCGTTCACCTGTCATTTTACCAGGGTTCCCCACTATTATTATGGTATAAACCATAATGTATTGAAAACTATGCCAATTTTACGAGATTATCCCCCTTCCTGTTATTGGGGTTCCCTAACCTTAGCAAAAACACAGATGAGACATACGGTGAACAATTGTTTGCTGTTGTTTTGATTAGCTTTTTTCTTTAAATTTTACTTTGAAATTATTTCCTTACTCTTTGAGGGGAGGAGGCTGGATTTACATATATAGTGGTTAGGTAGTAATGTATGGGAAATTAATATATGGATAAGAATACATTTTACAAGGAATATGATTTAATAGGTGATTGGTACTGAATGAATATAATAATTATTTGAACATTAAACTTTTGAAAAGTTACCAACTTTCTAGCATTTTTATGACACACACATGTAAGTGAAAATCTGCATATCAATCCATATAACAGTAAGAGTCTATAAAACAATGTGGTTTCTTCCAGTAAAAAAAAATCAGACTTGATTTTGGAATAAGTCAGCAATTACTTTACCTTCTGTAACTGTCTTACTTGAGATGAATACTTCTTATTCATAGCTTCTGATTGCTTGCTTGTCTTAACAAGTTCACGAATCAATCCTTCTTTTAACCTACAAAGTAAAGATGAACATTACCAAGTATATGTTATAAAAATCTCTATTTACTGAGGTCAATGACGTACCAGTACTTGGTATGTGATGAACATTGAATTCATGAGATGACCTTGAATTAGCTTTAATGATCCCTAGGATAATAACTGAATATCTGAATGCAGTTATTGAGCAAACTGTAATAACTAATTCAAGTTATACAGTTTACTTACATAGAAGTGAATATTTCTGCATATTGTATGACAGTTTTACAAGTTCATGGATCACTTCTTTTTTTGAAATCTAAAACATCAAGAAAACAATGCACTAAAACTACTTCTATCAGTTACTTACTTGATGTTGAGAGATAGATCCCTCATTTTCTGTTGCGCTTCTTGTAACTTGATACTAGAGTGTCTGACTTGTTTCTTTGTGGTTTCAGTACTGGCTCTCAGCTGGTCAACTTCTGTGTTCTTAACAGCACCACTAGACAAGGCTTTACCATCATCTACAAAGTAAATTACACCATCTATGTCGTATAATTGTAGCCTATATCTGTTTTCTTCATGGTTATGTAAGTTATAAAGACACATAATGATGATGCAATTTCAGATATTGGAAATATGGGCCACTGCTTCAAATTTGTGCCACTTTCATTCCAAAATACCCTAAACATTTAGCACAGGAACAGTGTGCTCTCCATTAAAGCCAAATTTGATGTGTCATTGACACACAACAACTTCTTGTGACTCACCAATTTAGTACATATAATCCTCGATTCACAATTTCTATCATTTTGATCCACAACAAAATGTTGTATTGTTCATTACATGGTGCATTACATAGGAAATGTGGAGATTGTTTTCACAAACTAGGGTATTTTCACCAGTTTGTACTAGTTTGTATTTGTATACCTGTACAGTCGATCTTATTTTTTTACTGAAATAAACTAAACTAAACTAAACTAAACTAAACTATTTCTCCAAGTCTTGGTTGATATGAAAGTTTTACAACACGTACGAGATCAGTCTTGATAACACATATATGCAAAATGACCACAAACCAAGATCCAAAGTGTGGACTTACGCAAAATGTTTTCTATCAGTATATACATTTGTTTACATCATGTAATAACAGTACATTGTGTACTCTTTATGAAAGGGCACAAAATATATTTGACATGAATAGTGACGTTTCTTGGACTCTGGATTCATGTTAAGTCAATGGATTCACTAGTAGACATAAAATATTGCTACCTACAGAATCAGAAAATTATTGAGCATTGAAGTACAACTTTTGATGATGTTCACAAGAGGTTGGTGAAACTTTGGAACAGTAATCAAATAATTTTTTTCTGATTCTGTGAGTAGAAATATTTTATGGTTATGAAAATCATACTTGGAGAGAAATATGACTCTCTAGAAGTATTCAGAACAGCTCTGAAACTTCATTTTAAATGTGGTGAGATGAGGTTGTCTATGGATGCAACAAGTCTGACCAAAACGTGAATGGCATATTCCTAATATCTGAAATGCATCATCGATATAAGTACAACATTACACTGTTAAAAGCACAACACAGTAACAAGTGACAATACACAGACAAAGACACACAACAGACGAATCATTATCGAACACATTATTAAAATGTTTAGTGTATTACATGTAAGAGTGGGGAAATACACACTACAATTGACGAGTACACCCCTTTCTCTATTAGCTACTTGGAATAATCTGATTGTTTATCTAAGCAGGGTCAGTCTAAGTGATACAAAAGAGGGGGTGAAGTGTTAAGAAAAAAGTTACTGCTTTGCTGGAAGTTCCTGCGTGAGCTGCAAGAGAAGAGAGCATAAGCACAAAAGAGTCTACACGAAAGAGTAATAAAAGCACAGTTCTATGACAGCAATATGTAAGTATACATTATTAGATGTTACAGCAGAGAAGACACCAAATTAATGTAAGATGTAGCCATGAATTGTATACCTATATAGTTTTCAACTTCATCAATAACCAGTCTGTTCACACTCGAGTCGGCTATTTACAAAGAAGTGGGGAAAAAACGGCAAATATGGCAAAGGCATGTATTAGATATAGGTAGGGTCACACGAAATAATACAAATTACAATGCAAGTAGTCGCAGTGTTTTTGCTAAGGAGGGTAAGTAGGTAAAATCTACCAGGGTTCCCCTGTCATTTTACCAGAGTTCCCTAAGAAAATTATGATATATTCTATGGGAAATGGTACCAGTTTTACCCTTTCCCCTTCTGTTACTGGGGTTTCCACATCCTTAGCAAACACACTGAAGTACGAGTAGTCATTGCTTCAAACTGTGGCTTAACAATATCTATTTAATTATGTGCACCATTACATTTAATGTAGTTAATCATTTATTTTATAAAAAAACATAGTTAGTCAGATTACTGTTTGCATCAATATGAACAATTTCCTCTTTTGCTGCAAATCTGTAACAACTAACTATCATAAACACTCTAAAAATTGTAAAAACGTATCACTTTGGCCCAGTTCTAATTTATTGATTTAGACTACAAATGGAGTCCACACAGCAGTTTTAGTGGACCCATCATTAGGAATCTAATAAACTGCACTCTTGGGTTATAAAACTAATAGATAACAGCAAGAAGAGAACTCAATATCATGAGATTTCAGGGATATGCTGTTTGAGACAGATGCCTGCTAAGAGGTTCACCAAACCAATGACTTCAAATAGCCAAACCACATAATCAAACACTTCAAATTAACAAAGTCCACAAAATCAAAGTTTTCATTAATAGTCCATATAATCAAACACTTCTGATTAAAACATTCTAAATAAATCAACTAGTTCTCTTTAGTAAAGTCCACATAATCAAACAGTTCAGATAAACCTAGAGGATGCTATGAACTCTAACCAGACAATATATTTAGTGTTCACACAACCAATTGCAAACCCTATATCACATAACACTCTTTACTCAATGTCAAAATAAAAATCCTACAGCTTTGAAATTTATAGATTAAACTTACATTTTCTTCTAGGAATTCTTCCTCTGTATTCACTGTTAATACCCTTTCCTTTATTCAGTGTTATTGTTCCAGATAATTGTTTTCCTTTGCTCCATGTTTTACCCAATGATTTACTACAGAGAGAGAGAGAGAGAGAGAGAGAGAGAGAGAGAGAGAGAGAGAGAGAGAGAGAGAGAGAGAGAGAGAGAGAGAGAGAGACAGACAGACAGACATACAGAGACAGACAGACAGACAGACAGAGAGAGACAGAGAGACAGACAGAGAGAAAGACAGAGAAAGACAGAGACAGACAGACAGACACAGACAGACAGACAGAGGCAGAGAGACAGAGCGAGTGAACGAGCGAGAGACAGACAGAGACAGAGACAGAGAGAGAGAGAGAGAAACAGACAGACAGACAGACAGAGACAGACAGACAGAGAACGGAGAGACAGAGACAGAGACAGAGACAGAGACAGACAGAAACAGAGACAAAGACAGAGACAGGGTTAATCGTTCAAGTAAAATAGATCTTTTGTGGACACTTTTTACGCACTTGACAGCAATATATGATTCTACCTCAAATAACACTGGTACATTTCTTACCCTGTCACACTTTTATCATCACTACAGTACTATGAATGACATCACTCACACATCAATGTACACCATCTTTGCTTATAAGGACATCTTCCAGTATGTTACATGATCTGACAATCTGAACATTGTTTTGTAGCCTTTCCAAAGAAAGTAAATAGCATCATACAGCTTTTTAGAAAAAAAATGAACTTGTGATGCATACTACATCACTAAACACATCAGACCAACAAATATCACTGTAAATACAGCTACATACATGTATATCACCAGTGGTTGTGATTTCATGACAATAACCTACAGACAATACAGCTGTGGTCAGGTCCATGTGATGTTTGCTATGTAGAAGTACACAAGAAAGAAAACACACACTTACGCACACAATTACTGCTGATTGTTCCAGGTGGTTTCTTTGTGTATACATAAAAGTTGCCTACTTTATTCTACATAGCAAACACAAGGCAGACCTGAACACAGCTGTATTCCCAGTCACTGATTTCAAAACGAATGAATGACACCCAGCTACTCTTAGTCTTACCTCTCTGAATTCCTGCCATCACCACCACCTAGCTCATCATCACTGAAACGCTCCTGCAAGACTTCATCAAGATCTTCCAGTCGGTTGATTAACAACTGACTTCGGGCTCTGAAACCCTGTACTATCCTCTCCATAGAAAACTACAACATACAAAGGTAAACAAGATCAGAATGGTCACAATTCTTGTGATTTGGATCATGAGCACACATGTGAATTGATTGTACACGTAACGATATCATTTCTTGCTACATGGAACAGTATCAATATGTTAGTACTGGTGGCTAAAATCAAAGCATGTCAGGGTCAAAGGTTAATCAACAGGTGAGTGGTGCATATTGGAATTATGGAAGCACCACGGTTGTGCCTGGTAAAAACATCACCGAGGTGGTCAATTCAATCTCAAAAAGAATTTTACTTTAACTCCTTTTGGGGTCAAAATCTAACAATGCATAAATAACAGTAAAGGAATATGACTTTTGCTGTAAGAGTTTTATGTCATATTTTGTATCTTGAATTATTCAGTTTCTTATTCAAACTCCTACTTAGATTCATGCTCTTTTCTAGTCACTCAAATCAACAGCGCCCTCACAGCTTGTATGTACTTATCTTTTGTTTTTCATATGGTACTACTAAACCTGGCTGTGATTTGAAATTTTATATAATACTGGAAGTTGTCTAGTCTATGGACCCATATCACAAAAAACAGAATCTTGTAGGTATTGATCTATGCTTATCACAAGTGACATATATACCTACTTTACATTGGAAGTTCCTTTCATTTCAGTTTTAACCTAAGCCTTAAATAACAGCTGGGTGTGTGACTGGACGTTGTAAGTGTTGTGTGCATTGTCACCAAATCACTGAACACATGATAGGTATGGTATCTATAAGTTTAAATACCCACATTGAAAACATTCATAATCTTGAATTGGTACAGGGCATTCCAGATTACTATTCACTGGTTCTGTTTAATACAATCATGCAGAAACCAATAAGAAACTGGACACTCTACAAGATTGCAATTGCTTGCTACATTTAGTCAGAATGAAATAAACCATTTAAACGTACTGCAACTGAATGCAGACACTCTGGCTTCAATGTTTTGATATCTGTGCATTTGATATCTGTGTGGTGACACGTTAGTTCATTTTTATAAAAGAAACTGTATTCATTCAATCTTGCTATCGTAAAGTGTAGAATGTGCAGTTTCTTATTAGTTTCTGCGAGATTGTATTAAACAGAGAGAGAGAGTGAACGGTAACCTGCAACATGCTGTATGCAATTATGGTACAACAAAAACATTTAAAACTCTTAACTATATCTTAAAAATTTTGTTGATGAGACAATGCAGCAGTATATGTATACTACACAAAGCTTACTAAGTAACTATACTAAAGAGAGGAATATACAGATTATTTTAGAAATTACATAAAATTACAAAAAGACAAACTAGTCAAAAGACTTTGAAAACACAGAAGATACCACAACAAACACAGCACAACACTACACAAAATAAAACACACAACACTTTGTAAAACACACCTGTGCAGTGCCACCGCTCTATAACATCACAAAACTCATTACATTTGTGTTAGTTTCTACTCAGCATCTAACCTTTTCACCCCTTGTCTCTGATCTAAATTGGTTCAACCTCACCTATATCTACGATGCAGGACTGATCCAATGTACACAGATAGGGGTGAAAGGGGGGGCCTAATCAAACCACAAGCTACTTTGCATACATTTGAAGTGATAATGTTTGCCGGATTAGATAAGTTTACCCATGATTCAGCTTTTTTAACAGCCATGATGATGAAAGGGTGATACACACGTACACTGGGTGAAGAAAATCACATACTTTGGAAGTACTGACATTGAATTGTGAAGGTTGAAGTTTCAATTTCAGGTTCTGGTGCATCTGGATAAAACGTTTCATATTCTCTGGCTTGAGTAAGTATCTAGTCCGCTGATGAGACTGTGTACAAGTACACACACACACATATATATACATGTATATAACAAATAACATAGATAGGAAGAAACAAAGTCTACTGCCGAATTATAGTTATGTCGAATGTCAATCATGCTAGATAATGACTGTACAAAGTACACACACATATAACAATGTCATACACAGGAAGGAACAAAGCTACGAGGGAAATACAGTTGGTGTAGAAAGTCAAAGATCTCATGTGATTTCAGGACTACTTTTGCAGAATGACATGAAACCATGACAAGGTTTCCACTGACTGGAAATATACGTAACTACAGTACACCCCTGATGATGCTGACAAGATGTCAGCGAAAATTTGAGAAATTTTTTTTTTTTGACTCTGTGAGTAGAAATGTTCATTATTAAGTATGAACTCAGAGTCCATAAACATTTATTCTTGCATACCTATTCGTCACTTGTAGATTACACATACATTGTTTGGCTGTTAATCCTCACCAAGTGAATGTTGTGACATATTATAATGTTACTACATGTACAAGGTCAAAGAAACAGCAACTATTTCAAATAACTCTACTCTTACAATTCACCTTCATTATCATCATAATCATTGACAATGCAGGCAACAGCTATATGAACATTTATTCCAGTGTTTCTAACCAATTGCAATCAGAGTGCACCTTATAGAGAGCTCCATGTCTACTGTCGTTTGTAATGACTAAGTTAAATAGAATTATAGTAGAATGCACAAAAATGTTGTGCACAGCCCAATCGACTTTCTACATCTACTATACTTTCAGATAATCTTAGTTGAATAAAAACAGACACCAGAAATGTAAGATTCTTCTCACACGCTCTTAAAATTGCTTTTTCTAATCATTTAGCTGAGTGAAATGTAAATCTAAAGAAAACCCAACATTCAGTACAATGAAATTTAATTGAGCAGATTACTACATTCAATTCTATGGCAAATGATTGATGCCAGGCTAGATCTTTCAAATGGATTCCAAAGTTGGATGCAAAGCAAGATAATGTGATGAAGCATAGACACATGAGGAGAAAACATGTGAACATGAATACACTGCCACTGTGTAAAGTAATGTGCACTGTATATTATTCAAACAATTGGTGTTCATAATGCATTGCAAGCTCAGGCTGTTCTATGATTGGTCCAGAACACGTCACGTGGGGTGAATTAGATTAGCATAGTATCCTACATTTATAATGTGACAACACCATGCACTAGATTGATGATGTCACAGTGCACTAGCATGACAACTTAGCACCTACAGCTTTCATATGACATCACCACGCACTAGTTTGATGATGTCACAATACACTAGCATGACGACTTATTGGCACCCACAGCCTACATATTGACATCACCATGCACTAGTTTGACGATGTTGAAATACTCTCGCATGGCAACTGATTGGCAACTTGAGCTCTCATGGCTATGTAGAATTTCATATTCGTCATGTGTACATTGTTTGACTGTTAATCCTCACCAAGTGAATGTTGTGACATATTATAATGTTACTACATGTACAAGGTCAAAGAAACAGCAACTATTTCAAATAACTGTACTCTTACAATTCACAAACACAGCAAACACAGGAACATTTTAGAAAGGTCAAAGTTCAAAATTAAAGATGGCAGAATTTAAACTTCTCTCGATTTTCACTTGCAAACTTCACTCATTTATAAAGTTATAACATAACTCACCATGGCTGGACTGGTGTGAACTTTTCTGGATTCTGGTCTAGCAAGAGTAGAACTAGTAGATTTATTTCTTTCTCTGGCAACTCTGGCTGGTACAGACATAGCTCTCCTACCAGCTGTTACTGGTACATCAAGACTTTCTATTGCTACAGACTCCTCACTGTTACCCTAAGTAAATCAACAAACATCAACATTGTAATGTATCCATATTGTTTCATAATCAGATAATTTACTGGCAAGAGAAATGGAAAGTGCCAAACAGAGCAAATATTGGGAGGCTTTTACTGAATTGTTAATTATTATTAATGTGATATGTATTTCTATTAAATGTGTGTGTGTGTGTGTGTGTGTGTGTGTGTGTGTGTGTGTGTATGTGCATGCATGTGTGTCTGTGTGTGTGTCTGTGTTTGTGTATGTGAGTTCTCTTTGTGAGAAGTGACAATAAAACACAACTGATAATGTGTCAGCCTTTAAGATTCTTTGTGAAGAAATTAGTTATGTTGTCATTTTGTGTTGTAAATGGCTGATTCTTTCTTCAGTGGCTGAAGTGTTGGTATTCTTTCAGTGGGAGTTACTTTGGAAAACATCACTTGAAATGGGGAGTGGGGGTATGTGCAAAGAACATGCAAAATGGTGGTTGAGGGTTTCTTTGGGAAATGTGATCTCCACTCGGAGTTTGTCACTTTGAATTTTGCTCTCAAATTTTGGTAGGGGTATGAAAAAACAAAACATTCAACCCTCAAGTAATTTTTATTTATAATATCTTACCTTGTTTTTCCTTTCCAACTCTTCAATATACTTCTGTAATTCGGCTATTTTCATTTGTTGTTCAACCAGCTGCTGTTCTTGTTGGTTTTGTCTCTCCAAGGATTCCTCCAACATCTGTGCACTCTCAGTATTGGATGCATCCTGTACAAACATAAGGTCAATTTATTACAAAATTCTTGTAATCAGAGTCTACGTTTTCAGCTGGAGTGTCACTGGTTCTGCTGTGTTCGAAATGTGAGTCAAAACATTCAAAATTGCCATTACATGTACTTTTCCCGATTTCTCTTTGATATTACTGCGCTGGCATAATTATGTTATTCTCCACTATTTTTCTTCATTGGATAATACTAAGGGTTGTCACTACTCATCTAGCGACTCATAGTGACAAAGACCCCTTAGGTCACTTGTATTTTCCTTGGCTGAATGAAGAAAATATTTGGAATGACATCTAAATACACTACTGTGTATAAAAAGATTTCAACATGCCAATCAATGGTGTCACTGTGGTTGGAATATACCTTGCTTATTCAAGATGAGTCTCAGTGTAATCCATGATGTGTTGAACTGAATACTTTACTCACCAGTATTGCAACTTTCTCCAGTAGTTCATTATTTTGTCTAGTTTTCTCAGCAAAGATTTCTTCATCACTTGCAAGATCATTTCTGGCCTGCAGACAGATGAATCAAATTTTATAAAACTTTGTTAGTGCTGGTTTATATTACATGTTAACTTTTCAGTATTAAAAAAAAGTCCAATCAGGGCTTTTATGATTGAACCTTCTCTTTGACTATTAAATGGTAAACTTAAATACTAAAGTATAACATACATCAATCAATCAATCAATCAATCAATCAATCAATCAAATTTCTATAGTGCCGATTTCCAGAGCAATGTTCTGTTCAGTAGTGCTGAATGACTTCGTTTGATAAATACTAACTTTAGAATATTTGCATTTAGCATAGACCAATCTTTATGCAAGTAAGATTCCCATTCCTAACCATCATAGTATCAATCATTCCTAACCACCATAGTATCAACTTCTATTTGTATTTGATTTGGTGCAATACAATGCTCCTGAGAATCAGTACTTATGTGAAAGCCAGTCCACTAAATTTCAATAAAATGTTTGTCATGAAGGAGGCACTACTATCTGAACATGTTACAGTTGATAGTCATAGCCCCTCTACTTATGGTGTGTGATGTGGAGGGGAGGGGGAGGGGGAGTGTTCTGCCTGAATTAACATCTGCTGAAAACTAGAAATAGGAGCTCAAGTGTAAATGTCAATCATGGATTTTTTTCAGTTAGTTTGAGGGGGTGGGGGATAAAGAAGTTCTTTTTTTAGGGATGGAGGATGAATCGATTCTATTTTGGGATGGTTGGGAGGGTTGGGGATACATCAATTCATTTTTTCATTTTGGATTATAGGAGGGGTGAAGGAAAATTAATTTGTATGGGTGGAGGGGTGGTTATATATTCATTCTTTTTTTAATTTTGGATGGTAGTAGGGGTGAAGGATGTCATATTTTATGGTTGGAGGGGTGGGGATGGATCCTCATATGCAATCTAATGATAGCTATTTTTTCTCTCTCTGTGTTGACCCATATGCTTGAAAGTCAATTTTATACATTGTATCATTTTAATAAGCACAGACCATACCTTCATTAAATCGTGTTCCAATCTGTGGATAACATCTCTATCAACATCATCATCTTTTCCTCTAGGTGTCCTAATATCTTCCTGGGTCTCCTCCACAAGATCTAACCACTTTTGAATATCATCAGTCATAGACTTCCTCAAAGACTGGTTACCTTGCAGTTTTACCAGAATCTTGAAGGCTTCCTCACTGCATACTCTATAATGGGCATTCTCAGTCTTCAGTCTAACAAAAAGTTGAAAAAAAAAGAAAAAAGATGAGATGACAAATTAATGAGTTTCTAACAACAGTGTAAAATAAGTATCCACAGTTGTTACAATATGATCTTATTCTTCAATATTTTTCTTCGTTCAGCCAAGGAAAATACAAGTGACCTAAGGGGTTGGGGTGTCACTAGAAGTCAAAAGATGACAGTAGTGATAAAACCCTTAGGTCACATGTATTTTACTGCTGAATGAAACAAACATTGAGGAATAATTACAAACATAATTTATAACACTAATTTAAACAAGTGGGAAACATAGTGGCAATTTTAAATGTTTTGAAGACTGTATAGTAGGACAAATGACTTACACATGCATCGTGACATAGAACAACCTGGGTATAATGCCCATATTTGGTTTGCATGTGAGGTATAATACATAATAGCTTCCTATCAAGTTTAACCAGCAAAATTATGTAACTTCAGAACTACTACAGCTTTAACATATACATTCAGTTGTTCAGCAGGAGCTAGCTCTATCATAGTCAGCAGTTTATCCTTCGCAACCATGACAACACATCATAATTAAAGTAGATTACACATACATTTTCTTAATGCATAGCTATTTGGCTAAGTAAACATAAAATAATAACAAATTATGCAGTAAAGCCAGTGTACTCTGAGAGAGGTATATCATGACACAATGAGAAATCACTGTCAAATTCCATAGTTCAATTATGCACTACTAAAATAACAATCTATGTGTAGTAAACACATTTCACTCACTTGATAATTTCATCTTCTAGTGCTTTGATTTTTGTTGCCAATTCCTCACCACCCTGAAATGAATCATTGAGGGAAACTTGTAGTAAAAAAAATAACTGCAGAACCAGAAGATACAACAACATACTGTGTGACCGAACTAATTTTGTATACCAGCTATACTTAAGTAGTAAATCTACATGGACATTTACTATAATTTAGCACAAACAGATAATTAATTCAAAACATCACTTCAAAAAGATTTCTTATTTCCTTCAGCACAATTAGAATATAATTGCAATCTGATTCCATTGATGAGATAAGTCATGAGATGTTTCTATCGATACCATTCAGTTATCATGACTGTTTTAGTAATTTTACACAGGTAGGATTAGTGGTATGGTGTGGTATATAAGGGTACCTAAAACGTTAAACTGAGACCATGAACTGAGAGTCTCAGTTTGCAAAAAATAGCCATCTGAGACCAGTCTCAGTTTGCCAGTCTCAGATGGCAAAAAAAAAAAACATCTAGTTGAGGCCAGTCTCAGTTTGCAAAAAATCGTGATCTGAGACTACTCTGTCACAGATGGCAAAACAAATCTGTCTTGCTGGCAAAAACCAGTCTCTGATGTTAGGTTGTTACTGGTACAGAGCATGCAAGTGCATCCATCCATTACAGATTGTTCATGGTATATCTTTGAAAAAAGGCAAAATCACAGACACACCAACGATTAAAGTTATGGATGTTCATGGTCTCAGTTTAATGTTGTAGGTACCCGTACATACCATGTGTGGTGTGATAACAATCAAGTTGTCAAGAAAATTTACAATGCATTATTTACACCTCTTCTCCATGCCAAAGTCACATGTTAGGAATTTACAAGACATTGGGAACATAGGAGATTATTGTTGTAAGAAAGGAACCTGTCAAGTATTTATGTATACATCTCAAAATAATCCTGTTTGACTTGCCTCTTTAAAACTTACACCGAAAGAAGAGAATGAATAAAAATGTTAACTTACATATTCAGACTGCCAATCTGAGTGTCCAGCACTTTTCTGTCTCTGTAACTGTTCTCTCAGTGCTTGTATTTCAGTCTGCATCTCTTCCAGTTTGATAGACTGTTTATCTCTATTCACTATTGGCTTGTTTTTAATGTTGCGAGCCTGGTGTAAAGATTAAATATATTTGTCATCAACTCAGGATTCTATGAATACATTCTAAATCACGCAAATGACTTGATTTTTTCAAACAACCAACAACTGAACAATGGATGCAGAAAAAACTACTACTGTAATTAGACTTAGACAATTCCAATTAGACTATAAGATACATCATGTCGCTCTGCCTTCATCAGCCTACTCTGGGGAAAGTGGTAGACCGATGTATGAGGGCGCCCCATCATGGCATACCTGACAGACTATAATACAATGACTTAATGATCGATAGTTGAATACATCTGTTCTTCCTCCTACCTTACCTACCCACACTGCTACACAGCCTAGCAGTATATAAAATAAAGGAACAGGTTCACAAAAACTACAGATGTGAAAAGACAAAATGTGATGCAACTTTTGATCCTACAATCAGATTGGGGGTTATACTACATTTTGTATATCATACTGACCAGATGAACACATTTAACATAAAACACTTACCCTATTTGCATATTTGAGAACATTCAGTGACTCGTCTAAGTTGACAGAGGATGGACTGACACATGCTATCATCACAGTGTTGGCATTGCCACCTAGGGAGTCCTTCAATATCCTAGTGATTTTCGAATCTCTGTATGGAATGTGAGTGGCCTGAAAGATAATGCAAGAATGTCACCCATAATCATCGAAGACATAGTCTTGCCAGGTAGGAAATGCATAGAAAGTTATCGAATGTATCAAGAGAGTACAGAGAACTGGTAGTGCTAGTAGTAGGTAAAGAGAAGTGGTTGTCACATGAAAAGCGATCACCACAAAAATGGTTGTCACTTGTGTGTTTATAATTATAAGTCTAATCAGTTATACTGAGTCTTTAGATTTTGTAAGGCAAGAAATACAAGATCTGAGGACAAATATGAATGGCATTAAAGCTGACATCAGTATTAGCATTAAAACAAACCAAGTCTCAGCACAGCAGTGAATGAGTGCAAAAACACATGGAACCTTCAACTATATAATTTTGCATCTTAGTGGGCTTTTTGAGAGAAACAAATTGTTGCTTTTTATTATTCATGTTATAAGCTGTTAGCCTTTAAATGAAAGTTTGAAATGCGCCCTCAGTGGCCAAGGTACTTGATATGTGTCACATATATTGAATAGTACAAACCTTCTTTTTTGTGTCCCCCAAGGCACTGATGACATTGCCCAATGCAAGTAAACCACTGTTGATGTGGATTGACTCTGTAAGTAGAGATATGAATGTACATGTGATATCAGCCATGCTTTGTGTGTCAAACATAGAAACTTCACTAATCTTGAAAGAAATCAGGAAAACAAATCTGGGGTTACCATTGTAAATATTTGGCATTTACTAAATAATATCAATATTCAAAATTAAGCTGCCGTTTGGTCATGAAGGTGATGTGGGAGGGTGGGAGTCTTAAAATGAATTACGAACTAGATAGATATATAAAATGGTATCTGGGTGACATGCTCACTTGAGCCTTTATTTAAAATAGAAACTACGGTCAAATCTGTAACGTGGTACTGGGTGGGTCTCATGTGAGATGCGACAATAACATAATCTGAGACAAAGAATATGAAATACGATGTCCTTTTAAATACCTATGCTGAAACAGTTTACAAACCTTTAAATCTCTCTCCAATGTTTCCAGTCCTATGAGCTCGTTCTGAGCCTGCTAAGTCCACAAAATGAAACTTAGCACTCATAAAATGAGTAGTAGTACTGGAATCACTATCATCATCTTCATCTTCACTATCTCCTTCACTTTCAGCTTTGGACGGAGCCATACTTGTATTACCCTGCCATCTTTGCTCTGAACACAAAGTAACGATAATCAATGGAAATCAACTGTGAAACATATTCTCATCTTTCCACCTTATGCTGTACATGTACATGTTTTTTTGTAGTCTAGACTGTTTGCTCCATCTCTGTCTGCCTGTAAGTCTCTCTATTTTTCACATACATACATACATACATACATACATACATACATACATACATACATACATACACACATACATACATACATACATACATACATACACATACATACATACATACATACATACACAAACAAACAAACAAACAAAGAAACAAAGAAACAAAGTCATCATAGTGTATATTTGTCCTATTCTGACTTACCAATGATAACTGAGAATACAGTATGTGATCTACTGGAGTGTTCATTCATGTTAGTTGTCCCAGTGTGTCTGTTGGCTGATCCAGTGTCTAAACAATTCATGACATCATCCACAGAATCACACTGCATCTCCTTGATACCTGTCAGAACTGAAAGAGCAAGAAAATACCAAATGTATATCAATAGTAAACAGCAGCTGGTCTGACAATGTACTGTATTGGCAGGTTTGATGTGCAAAGGTACATGCTCAGTCCAGAGTCCTTTTATAAGCACAGTTCAAGAACACTGGACTGACCAGAAATCTAAACTCTGTTTAAAAATCATGCACATCTATCAAAAATTGTGAGTTTTGAAAAGAAAAATTAGGGTTATTTCACTTTTTTGGAAATTCTACGTAACTAAAATATCTGAATTAATCAGAGTACAGCTGAACAATAGATTACTTTGACTGTAACCAAAATTGTTTTTTTTTTCAATTTTTTTTCAAAAGATTTTGTTATGTTGAAGGATGAAATAAAAATCCTGATATGTCAACAAAATACAGCCAGACCCTGACAGTATATACTACTATACTATCACTATCTCTAACTTTCTGGAATTTCTACAATTAATCATTGTGCAGTGTTTTGCCCAGAATATTTTCATCAGATAGTGCAGAGACTGGTAACACCAGTGACCTCCTATACTCAACATCAAGAATTGTCTTTGGTCTTGTGGCTGTTGGATACCAGTTTTACATAAAATGAAAGGGTTTGGCATAAGAATTTCATTCTATCAAACAGGCACTAAGAAATAATATGACTCTAGGGTTTGGTGTCATTGCTGCCTTGTTCTGGGAGAAGCCTTCATAGCAACCTTTGGGTGATATTTTATGTGAGAGGACCACAATGGAAATAAGATGTTAAAAAAATTTTGTGTCATCCCGGCAAAGGTATTCAGTGATGTATCTGTTCTGTCTTTCCTGCGAATGTGATAGTTGTCATGTTGTATATCCGTTTTAGTTTGGGGTTTTCTGAATATTTTTTTGCCAAATCAATCAACACTTTTTTTTCTTACCAGTGTTTCCTTTGTCATCTTCTCTGATAGCAAGATCTTTACTTGCTGTTTCTATGTCAAGTAGATCTTTCAGTTCTTCCTTGTAAATCTCAATGTAGGATGTCCTCACAGTTGTATCTCTGTTGTGATTAGCCTACAGGTAAAGACACAAACAGAAACAAATCAATCATATCTTACGCTGAGTTTATACATTTACTGGGATGCACTTTATGCTGTAATTGTACCTGTACCATTCTATGTTGTGTTATTTTAAGTTTCATCGTTAGAATTACACATCTTATTCTACTTGACCATCATGAGAGATCAGTAGTACTGCAGTTATGCAAACCATGAATCATTCAATAACGTAATTTTGGGAGTTTACCAAATAACTACTGTTATCAGGATTATAGGAGAAAATACAAATGCATGAACCTTACAACATTATTTATACACATCTAAAAAACTATAGAAACAAAACTCAAGATCTAGACCCACCTCTATCACACATCTTAACACCTATGAAAACACAAACTCAACATGTAGACCTACCTCTACCATATACCTTAACACCTATGAAAACACAAACTCAACATCTAGCTAGGCCCGCCTCTACCATACACCTTAACAACTATGAAAACACAAACTCAACATCTAGCTAGACCCACCTCTACCATACACCATAACACCTATGAAAACACAAACTCCAACATCTAGACCCACCTCTATCATCTGAAACATCTGTTTCATTGCTCTTGGTATGATACCTTCCTCTTCTTCTGTCATATCAAATGCATTACTTCCTGTTATGGTGTAGGTTTTACCCGACCCCTAAATAAAGTTGAGAACAATAAAAAATATACAACTTGCAGGGATATCACTAATTTCATGAAAGTAGCGGGTAATATTGGAAAGGTAAGTGGTAATATCTACAAGAAAGACCCATGAATCTTTACAAAAATGGAAATATATACTTAGTTTTTGAAACAAAGAATTCTAAACACAAATTCTTGAAAAAGTAGCCAGCAAAAAATTTGAGAGTAGTCGGTTCTTTTTGCTGGCTACCAGCCCCTATCTACATCCCTGACTTGTTAAAATCTATAACTTAGTTAAATTGGTACAAAACTTGTCCAACTCCATGTTGAAGCGAATCAGAAAGTTAAGTGTTATTCATGACAACAGACATATTCAGTTTACAAATATGAAAGCTTCAGAATGTACATAGGGATTTTCTGATGTTCTCCTTTTAAAAAAAAAGAAGATGTGTGAAGACTGTAGCTGAGCTCTGCTAAGAATTACACTATTGCATTATGTTGTAATAATGTCTTAAAACAGTTTTTTATTCATAACTATAACATAAATGGTGCAAACAGCATGACATATGGACACATAGTCTGTAAGGTACGCCGTGACGGGGCGCCCTCAAACATCGGCCAACCCCTAACAGAGGGAGAGAGGAGGCCGGTGAGGGCGAAACGCCACGACGTATCATACAGTCTAATGGACACATTGTATGATATTAACAACTCAAACTGTGCTGAAGAAAGGATACAGTTTTCTTGTAAGTTTGGCTTTCATGAGCTATAGAATTAGAAGTCTGTTGCATCTGCTTTGATTTCACAAATTCCAGTACTGACATTTCAACCAACATACACCACACTGTATAGGTTACTTACAGTTTGTCCATATGCGAATACTGTCGCATTGTAACCATCAAAACAAGACTGCAGTAATGGCTCAACACAAGTTCTATAAGTCTCGTCCTGGAAGAGATGACAATATATACATGTGAAAAGTTGCTATACATGGTACAATGCAAGGATGTACGGATGTTCTGTCTGTTTGTTTGTTTTTTTAATTTATCCCTGCATACACATGCATGTATTATGAAAACCAATTGCAAGTGACCTATTATGATAGCAGTTATTGATACCAAGTTAAAGTACCTTTTTAACTTCATGAACTTACCTGTGAACTCTTAGCTGACAAAACATAGTCAAATGTAAAGGCTCTGTCTTTACCAAGTACAACTTGGTTACTTCCAGCTAACACTTTCACACAGATTTGGTGATGATGCAGTTTTTCTTTGGGAAGTAGAGGTCTCACCTGATACATGGCAATATAAAAATACAGAGTTAAATCCCATCAGTCAGTGAAAATTTGTGTTTGTATACATGTATGCATCAAGATATCATCCAATCTCCAATCATTGCTTATAAAGTTAATGTTTTCTTTACAGTTCAAAAAGCTGACAATTGCACTGGCAATCACATAATTGACAAGTCAGAGCAAAAAATGCTAGTGTCAATCTGAAAAATGCCTGTCCCAATAAGCCATTCCAGACTGCAAACAGGAAGTTGACAATACAGCGCCCTCACTCAAATTGGAGGTATCATCACCTCATTGTACTGTTTAGTCTCTTGGTATTCTGTAGAAGTGTAAATCAGGGATGTTTTTCAGATTGTTCAGATATCAAAGAAAGCAGCAGTGCTCCATAATTAATCAAGTAAGTAACCTATACCATGTATACCCCAAGGTACACAAAGACAGGAAGTAGAGTGCCACCATGGCAAATTTTGGAAAGACATTTTTGGTGATAATGTTAATGATATGTTGTAACAACAAAGTCAAGTAAAAACACATCATTAAAATTTTATCACCAAAATTGGGACTACTGTTGTAGTCGTATTCAGTAAGGGAAATATTTTGAAAGTAAAAGAAATATCCATTGATAACCAAGTGAGCAAGCATTTCTAAACATAATTATCCAAATATAGAATTAATAAGTGCCTGTCTGGATCGAGTGATCAGGTGGGCATTTTGAGCCAGGCCCTGAGACCTGTTTATGATTTTTTCATATTACTTGACAGTACAAATGTACAATTTTGTTTAGAGTCATCTCAGACACACATTCAACAATATATAATGTATGTACTTTAGTTGTATCTTCGAATGATTTTTTTTGTATGCCTTAAAATTACATAAACAAACTGCATTGTGTGGCCTGATTGACTCTACATACTAACTGTACTTTTATAGAATGGAGTCACACATGGTTAACGTCATAGTATTCTTACATATGTAAATTACCATAAACATTTACATTACACTATTAACAAAGACAGAGAACTCTGATGAAATAGTTTTGTGTCTCAGAACTATACAATCTATATTTCATGACTGTTTAAAAATTTCTACAAATTAAAGAAGTTGTATTCTGTTTAATAGGAGCATCTAAAATTGTAATGTGTAACATATACAAGTCCACCACAGTTGCTAATGGCAACAAGCAAAATATACATTTGTAGCTGAACTTCTACATGTAGTAAACCACAGACAAGTAAGTGTGTGAGTAAACTAATGAAAACTGTATAAAAATGGTACATGATATTTTGATTATTCCAGTCATCAAAATGCTGTTGTGAGGGTAGGGGGTTTGAAACACTTGATACTCACCCTCAAGGCGACTTTGACAGGCACCTCCTGCATGATGTTGGATGAACGTACACTCCTCAGTGAATCATATTCAGTACTATGTGAGTGGTGTACACCAAAAGGAGACTTGGCAGTGTTACAAAAGCTATTAAGTAGTTCTGTAGGAGATAAAAAGTCAAGATTTATTGGGTGAAATCCCACTGTGTATCTATAGATTTTTGGCAATGCCACTCAAGATTATGATATGTTTTCTAGCTAAACTGACCAAAGATGTGTTTGGTAAAGTAGCAAGACAAGTCAGCTCCTAAATTCATGTAATAGTTAACAACTGACTGGTTATAATGCTAATCAAAGATCCTATACAAAATGTCTATAACTTTATAAGCTAATTTCTGGGTATAAATCAACTGCTCCCTGGAACCAACAAAAGTGTCTGTATAGGTATCAACACTGTATGCATGGTATCATGGCAACAAAACTATTGAACAGTGATTTTTTACAGGGGAATGGAAATCAAGAAACTGAAACTTTTACACAATGACAGTGTTTTTTCTATTGAGTTCCAAAACATCACGCTTTTAGGGTATAAAATATAATTATAACAATTTGTGTACTATTTTCCAATTGAGATCATCATACCCCTGAAAAAAAAGACAAGGTTTCTAGTGTGGATTAAATTTGGGTGGCATATGAAATATCTGCAACCATTCATTCTTGTGTTATGTTATGTTATGTTATGTTATGTTATGTAAAGCTGCTAAAATAAACATTTCAACACTAAAAAAGACAGAAATATACAAACTTTGAGCAATTCTGACAGCTCTGTATTACAACATATAGTAGAATGACTGCTACAGCTTATGAAGTCTTGTCCATTGCCCTTGACTTTGGGTCCAAATCAGCATAAAATTATGTTGTGAACAAAATCTTGAATAAAGAAAAATTCCATGAACATTAAATTACTAAATACTTTGATGAAATCACTACATTTTTATTGAAATTGTAGTCAAAATTGTCGGAGTCCTTTCTTGACAAAACAAAAACCTACACTCTGATAGCAAAATATAGTAAATTAGTTGAAAAGTCTAAAAAAAACAAAAAAAACCAACCCAATGTCATTTTAACACCATTGCAAGATAGAGGCCAATAGTAGATTATCAAAACAACTCAACCACTTCAGCCCTATTGTTCTAAAGTGATACATGAATGATTTGTACTATGTACATGGTTCTCGGAAAAATGTACAATAGCAATACTTCATATTCTTAAATGTAAACGCTATTTTTTTCTAGAATAGTATCTTTTTAATGAAGTCTGTGTGCATGGCTGATTGGGGGGGGGGGTGATAAAAAGCAGTCAAATCTTATTTAGACTTTGGAATGGCTTTCTTTGGCCTGTCATCTCAGATAATTGACAATAAAAAGATTATAAATTTATATATATCATTCAACCAAATAACCTAACATGTTACTAACCTAAACTCTAAAATGTGGGTTCTCCTTTAGTCTGTAAACTCACTTATACCGCTATGGTTTCAGTTTCTGAATAACCACCTGTTAATTATGGGGTATGTGTAGTACATCTTAGGGAAACATCCATATCCATGGTGTAGAACACTGTGTGATCACTTTTAGTTGGTGTATAATTACCTTTATGTTAGGAGGTCTAGCCCTATTCCTATCCCTTACCTTGAAAACAAATATGTCTATTTTTCAGTCAGTCCCACTGTTCTACATTTTGCCTACAATCTTGTATTCTTGATAACGGTTACTGTCATTGCATCATTGTTGGACATTGAATCATGTTGCATTATGCTTTGTTTTGTTTATGAAATCTCTTAGTCTTACCAACGTTGGATGCCAATGTTCACTTTATGATCAGTGTGGTTACATTTACTACTTGGCGAAGACCCAGACAGAAAATCAATGCGAGTACATTAACCCGTGATGTCCTAACAATTGGAAAATGACACACTCCAAAATAAACGGGCATGACTGGTCATGTTTATAGTTTTCGATCACCAAACACCCTTGCAAGTTGCTGGTACAATATTAACTCAGACGAATTGAATTATTTCATGAACATAAAAATACAAATATTTGGTAAACAAATATTATATAGTGTTTAAAGTTCTGACCTACCAGCTCAGTTTATGCTCTGGACGGAATTTATCCTTTTTGACATGAAGTGTACGGTGGATCAACGATCTCCGAAGTTCGCGGCCGACATGTCAGTGTATTCAGTGAACAACAAAGTATGTAGTCAGCTAATATTTTCAAGTCCAACATTCAAAACTAGTAAATTATTACCGTACCTAAAAACTGCTAAAACGTTTTCTTTACACTTTTAATACATATATAATGGCTAAAAATTATCTAAATTAATTAAAAGCTAGGATAAAAACTCTACATTGTGAGAAATGTATATTTCGACTAATGTACTAGAAATCTAGCAATATGTATGAAGGCAAATGTAGTTGTCATAAAAAATATGATTGTTGTCAAATTTGTTAGTTTTAAGTAAAAAATCTGAATTTTAACAAATTTCATTTAAACGTTTAATAACAATTTCAAGCAAATTAATGCCCAAAATTGTGCGAAAACAACTTTCAAATTTTGAATTTTCTAGTAATGAAATAACAAACCAATGAACTAATTCTATTTCCGGTTACGGTCAACGCTTTTTAGCTGACGCTCGCTCTTCTATACCGTAATGCCTGTATTTTCGTGGATATTGCTTCATTTTTAGCCGTTTCTCACAATTTTCCATTAGAATTAACG
Source organism: Glandiceps talaboti (assembly GCF_964340395.1). Taxonomy (NCBI): domain Eukaryota; kingdom Metazoa; phylum Hemichordata; class Enteropneusta; family Spengelidae; genus Glandiceps; species Glandiceps talaboti. The sequence continues at coordinate 10,461,397 of NC_135552.1, forward strand.
TTCATGGTCCCATGTGTAGGTAGGTTTGGTGTGATTTGTCAGAAAGGTGAGGCCTGACAGATACTAGATCGAGCACATCGATTCGGCCGATCATTTGTTGTGAACTTGCACGCTACGCTACCTAATCGTGTCGTTCACCAAACGTTTCTTGTTTATTCAAGTACATTCTCGCGTAATTATCATATTCGTGCTCCAAGTCTGGTAAATTTTATAGCAGAATTGTTGTGGAGTCGTGCCTTGCAGAGGACAAATGGCAAATAGTACAGTACACAAAAGTGAATCGTCAACCGCCATGCAAGCCTTGGCGAATTATGCCGGAGACTCTGATGCTGAATCAGGAAGTGATGACGAGTCAAACAAAGTGACCAAAGAATTGACGGAAGGTATGTTGTTGTAATTCTTTCTGCTTCAGACACAAAACAGTTACTTAATTTTCTTTGTATCTGTGTTTCACTCCCCCCCCCCCCATGGTTTGTTTGTTTATATTTTTATGTTAATACAGGTACACTATTATGAATTCGTCCTAAAGGATTATCTACCAATACTCATCCCTAAAATCATTTTATTGTTAGTGTTACCTGTGAGTAGCACTAGCTAGCTTTATAAGTATCATCCACAGCTAATTGTGTACTTCTGGATGCTTTTCAGGACTTGTCTCCTATGGTGGTGTTGAAGGTGGTGATGATGACGATGAAAATAAAGCTGCCGACAAGGTTGAACGTGACTTCCTTGATGACAATCAAGTTTCAGTCGAAAGTATTAGGGTGAGTTCAAGTAAAACTTGGTGTCTTTAAAAGTTGTTGTAATTTGTCTTTTATCACATACAGCCATTACTTCAAGATGCCTGTAATCAGAACACCATTTTATCAGCCGTGGACAATAAAAACTAGCTTTAAAGGTGCCAAAAAGTCTGCTCCTTATCACACATGTGCCTCTGATGTATACATGTATTCACATCTTGCTCTTCTCAGTTTTTTATGTCTGTGAAAGTCATAATACATGTACATACCTCTTTTACAAATTACAGAGAAACTTAGTGGACAGTTATAATCTTGATGCATCAGTAAATTCAGATTCGCTATCACAGAGTGTAAGACACCTTCCAACTGAAGATATTCAACTGCCCCCTGAACCTCCAGGGAGATGTTCCAACCATTTACAGGTCAGCTTGACTTTCAATCTTCAACTGTAATTCTTACATATTAAAAGATACCTGTGGTATTTTAATAATTTTTAAATCATGCATCAATAGTTCTGTTCAATCAGGGTTTCGTGTAGTCTATCTGCTAGACCTCGGATATTCTTCCGATGAAATACAACACATAACAGAACATCGCTATCGAGGATGTTCGGGCAAGCCCTCACTGCGAACTTCGTTTGCTTATAGTATTGAAGGAAAGCCCGAATGTCTAGCAGCAAGACTAGGTTTCGTGTAATATTCAGCCATCTTATGCCACTTTACATTATGTGGAAATCCCTGCAAGTTATTTTTTTAGCAGATTTAACCCCCCCCCCCCCCCCCTCTATTACCATGGTTCCAGAACCATATTATTATAACAAAAATAATGTTACCAAATGCACGTCATACCATCCACACAGACACTACTGTACAACTTTAAATTACATGTATAAAGCTGTATATAGCAGTATATATTTTAAGTATTCATTAAATTCTGTATAAAAAAAGATACATTCACTGTTTTCTGAACCAAGTTTCATTTCACTCTAGGATAAAATGACTTCTTTTTTCCGGAGAGGCTCTGATCTCAACGGTATGATTCAGAAAAGGAAAGACTTCAGAAATCCCAGGTAAGTTCTACAAAATATTACGCAAACCAAGAAATGTGAAGAAAAAAATGATGTAGGTACAGCATCTAGTAAATATGTTACCTCCAGGTAATGTCAGTGCAATGCAATGTCACCAGAAATCAAAGATCTCTGTGGCTGCATTCTGTATTGAGCTGTTGGCCATAGCCAAAATACTTATATAATGTCAGTATTTTTTTCCACACAAGGAAGGGTATTAGATTTCTGAGTTTCTGTTGAATATTGATCAGTCTACACAATGTTTCTTGCACAATTCACAAATTTAATAAATAATGCTCTAGCGTGCCAACATTGCGTATACTGTACCCTCCTGGAACAATGCCACAATGATATTACCATACATGGTAAGTCTACTGTACTTGAAAGTTTTAACTAATAATTAAACCTTCTTTGTCTCATTTTAAAAGATGTTGTTTGTTTGGTTGTCTTTTTTGCAGTATTTATGAAAAGTTGATATCATTTTTGGGAATAGATGAATTTGGTACAAATTATCCAAACGACGTGTTTGATCCACATTCCTGGACAGAAGACTCGTACTATGAAGCTCTAGGTAAGCTAACTTGACAGACAACAAGTGTGTTTATCTGAATTGTTCAGTTTATAGATTATAGAACTTTGACTAAAGATTGCAGAACTTTGACAAATGATTACAGAACTTTGACAAAGGATTATAGAACTTTGACAAGAATTATAGAACTTCGACAAAAGATTATAGAACTTTGACAAAAGATTGCAGAACTTTGACAAAGGATTATAGAACTTTGACAAGAATTATAGAACTTTGACTAAAGATTATAGAACTTTGACAAAGGATTATAGAACATCAATGAAAATTATTGAACATCAGTAGGTGGAAATGTCACTTTTACCTTACCATATGGTTGATGGGGTTCCTAATCTAAACAAACAGAAAGCAGGCACATTAATACAGAAAACACCTACAAGTACAACATTGTACAGACATTACTGTTGATATATTGTTATAGTTTCCTCATCAAAATTGTGAAGGATAGTCACTATGACTAAAAAATGTTGGAACTCCAATTCATTTTTACTTTCTTACTGTCATTGATTGAAAAATACTTACAAATAGGATGTTTCTTAAAAAGTGTTGCTCTCGTCAGTTTTACAGTGATAATAAATGTAATTGTCCGCATGTTTAGTATTTGAAGGCAGATTTCCCTCAGAGTGCAGTTATACATACTCATGAACTTGGTGTTGTTTCTCTGTTTTTGCAGCAAAGGCACAAAAAGAAGATATGGCAAAGAGAGAGAAAGAAAGGAAAGACAGAACTAAAGTAGAGTTTGTATCAGGGACAGTCAAGAAAATAGCCTTACCAGGAACTGTATCTACAGGTCAGTGAGATGTCCATACACTAAAATATATTTTCTTAATATAATGATAACAACATTTGTAGATATTATTCTCCAGTATTTTTCTTCGTTCAGTGGAGGAAAATACGAGTGACCTAAGGAGCCCTTGTCACTACGAGTTGCTAGATGAGTAGTGACAAGTTCAAGTATTTTCTGTTTGAATCAAGAAAAATATTGGGGAATAATATAATTATACCATTGCCAGTAATATTTTAAAAACCATGGAAAGTAATGGCAGTTTTGAGTGTTTTGGCTTATATTTCAAACACAGCAGAACCAATGACATAGACACACGTTGTCGTGACATAGACGTGTGTTGTTGTGACAAAGAAGAACCAGAGTGTATATTCCATATCTTTTCTTGAACCTGGCTCATGCGTCGTATAACAATAATAATAATAATAGAATTTATTGGCATCTACATAAAAATGCATTGGAAATTTACTTTCTAAGTTTTAAGTGTAGTGACATTGTATGTACCTGTGTCATATCATCTTGAATGTAATGGCCCACAATAAGAGACACATAGCACCTAGGTTTTTTTTTTAACAAAGGAGAAATGTCTCTCTTGTTCTTGACCATTGAAAAGCTATTTCTTCCTCAACATGACTGATATAAGAGAACCATTTTGTGAGTCACATTGCAGAACAACTAGGTACAGTGTGAAGTGACAGTGAACAGTTTTACACCCCCCCATCTACAATGGTGGTGTGCGGAAGTACATCGCTATGGTATTCTGAAGGGTTAAACCAGTCACGTAATGTGCTTTAGAGGAGACTTGTAGGTTGTAAGAGAAATTCTCCACTGTATTTGTTTGTTCTCTGTAGATGACCTTTAGTGTAACATCTTGAAAGGGTTTAAAGCCAATGGCTTAGGGGTGTCTTTTAGCTGAAATTCTCAGTATGTTTGCTGTAGATGATCATTAGAGTAGCATCTTCAAGGGTTAAAACCTACATTATTATGGGTGTCTTGTAACTGAAATTCTCAGCTATATTTGTCATTTCTTTGCAGATGACCCGACCAAGAAGAGGAAGAGTAAATGGGACCAGAGTGGAACAACTGCAGCTGTAACATTACCCAAACCAACCATCACAGTTGTTACAACGTCAGTTACCAACCCACAAGTTATCACTGTAACAACCACTGCCACCGGAACTAAAACAACAGTCATATCAGCACTAGGAACTATCAAAAAACCCAAGCTAGAAAAATAAGTCTGGCTTCGAGTCAAGCTTGTATAGAAACTTTCGTACCACACACAAGTTGTATGCATTCAAACTTAAAATGCAGAGACTATTCCTTGGTTGTTCTGTGTCATGACAACTTGCATCTACTTCACTGGTTCTACACATCTTAGCATAGAATCCACTTGTGTGTGAATTTTTTGTTCTCACCTTTCTCCAACCATGCCTGGCATTTCGCTAGCAGCTATTTACTTTGGCTTTGGCCAGGAATCCGACACAAATTCTTTAAAGTTTTTAATTTTTCCCGCTATGAAATGACATCAGTAGCATCACCATGTGATTAGAACTAACTCGGAGGGTTGAGTTGTACGATGTAAACATGATTACCATATTCAATCGTCGCTGCGGGAAGTCACAATCTAATTTTAGGTTTAACTAAACGGCGACTAGTGAAATGTAAGGCATAGCAGGTGAAAGATGGAAGCCAAAACTACCCCACCATGACTGGGCTGTAGGCTATGCTCCACTGTTTCCTCATCTGGATAACCTCTTCACCATATTGCTGCCATCAGTAGTGGCAATGTATGATTTGTTTTAAAATCACAGGATTCAGATATATCATTTTAAGAGTGGTATTAATGGGCCCATACAAGATACAATGTCAAAATACTAGTTGTGCTGTATTTTCATTTGAGAACTAAACTTTGTAAATTTAGGAAAAAGATTATCACGTGGTTGATGCATAACTGCTATAGTGTCAGTGAACTGTAATCTGCAATGTGCTGTATTTGAGCAACGTACAGGTTTTGACCAAGTTTCAGTCGGTAACGAAGGATTTCGTAGTTGTACTATGAACAACTATAACTGAATTTTTTCACTAATCAGTTAGGTCCAAAAATTATTGAATACATTTCTTTAACGATTCCAAGAAATATATGCACACTTTATTTGAAATATAAGTCAAGTGATTGTTTTACACAAGGTAAGTTACAGTGACACTTGTCAGCTAAAATACATGTAATATATATATCAAACTTATTAGTATTCTTTAGGAAAGGAATATCCACTACCCAAAGCGAGATGTTTACACCCAATACAAGATGCTCATATATCCTGTGAACATACTGAGGAGAACTTGGTCCACATGGGAACTTGATCCACAAGGGGACTTATTCTACAGGGGAATTTGGTCTGTTGGAGAACTTGGTCCGTGGGAGAACTTGTCCTGTGGGAGAGCTCATTCCATTACCCTCTGAAGTGTTTGATAACTTCAGTGTTGTTTTGTTTACAGGCTTATAAGCCTGTAAAGGAACCATGGTTTATCATTTATTTTATCATTATCAGCATTGCCGCATTCCATTACATCGCCCAATTATGTAGCACACATGTAATAGATAGCTACTGTATTTAGTCATTACAACACGTTGTTCATGTCCTTCCTCGTTTTATCATCAAATTCAAATAACACAGTCACAGTGTTCTTTTTGACTGTGTTAACCATGTGAATTTTATTAACTTTGTTGATAAATCTCAAGTTAAAAGCACAGTGTGGAGAAATATGTAACATAGAACCTTTCCTGGGATCAAACCTTAACTTTTGACATATGCGCAAACAGCTCTCCTACAGGCCGTTTCTCCTAATACCAATCTCTACTTCAAACTATTCATTGCCATTTTTGACAGAAGTGAAACATGTTTCTGACATTTTGAATAGCTGTACTTATACTGTTATCCAAATAAAGTCCAGTTTTCTACAATTGAGATTGTCTACTTGTTAAATATTAGCCCAAGTCTCTAGGCTATTCTATGTCAGTGAGCCTCATACAATGAAAATCCTCAAATCTGAAACAAAACATTTTCTAGCTCAACAAAAATCTTACCAACAGTGCTACATTTTATCATCTGGCTCAACACAAATCTTACTAACAGTGGTATAATTTATCATTGCTGGTTCAACAAAAATCAATGAAAGAATACAGTGTTAGTAAGATTATTGTCAAACCAGGGAACATTTTGTTTCAGGTTTGATGATTTTAATCATAGTTAAAAGACAACTAAATCATACTAGGTGCCGAGTGTTCCGATAAACATTTACTAACGTAATCACAACTACATTTTTCTCATCTAGTTTATTTTTTGTTTTTATGAAATAATGAGTATATGATAGCGTGGGCCCACCAAGACAGTACTCAACAAACATCATATACACCTGGGACAGAAAAATATATTTCATGCTATTTTTTTGGAATATTTATCAGGTCTGTCCTCAAGCCAAACAAATGAACAGAATAAGATAATAACCAAACATCAGCTTTAAACATATTTTTACTGATGCCTCTACAAAACTTTCACCTTCCATGAATTTGACCATTTTAGCAGCTATTTGCTACAGCCCATTTCATGTTAGCGTTCACTGGCTCTGTTTGATACAACCACACAGAAACCAATAATAACCTACACATTCTGCTCTGTAAGATAGCAACATCACAATTTCTTGCTACATTTCGTCTAAATGAAAAAATACTGCAACTAGATACAGACATGTGGGCACCAAATGTTTTGATGTCTGCATCGTGACGCAGTTCATTCATTTTATTTAGACAACATGTTGCAAGAAATGTCATTCATTCAATCTTGCTATCTTAAATTGCAGTTTCTTATTGGTTTATGCATGGTTGTATCAAGCAGATTCAGTGGATACTAACATGAAAAAATGGGCAGTACTGTGTCACAATATTGATACGATATGGTGACTCTCCGCCAGTTAGTGAAGAGATCTGAACAGATAAAATTCGGGTATGAAAGTAGCAGCAATAAGGAGGCAGATATTTATCTGTGATGACGTTGCTGCTGAGGTCAGAGGTGAAGTTTCAATGGGAATACTTGATGTGCTATAAACTGTTGTGGTGTCAATAACTCCTTCGTTGGTTTGGTTGAAATTCAGAACTCCAAGAACCGCATAGTGATCCGAGAGATCACGCAGAGAATCGGGTCTCAAACAGTCGGGTGAGTTTGGGTAGGTGTAGCCGGGATCTAACAACCCAGACAACATACATACATGAAATGGTTCACTCTCTTCGAATACTTTTACTTCAAGCGTTGTTGCGTCTGGCTGTAAATGTTCATTACTATAAGCAACGTAATCAAGCCATTCTGACTCTTTGTCCCCACTGTTGTCATTTAAATCATTATTTTCACGATCGAAAGTCACTTTGACATTACCGACGATAGAGGGCATTGTTGCATGTATAGCCTCCAAAACTGCCAGAGTGTTTTGTGCGTTGTTCAACATATCTGCATTAAAGTCCCCAGCGTAAATAACAGGTTCCAACGTCGATATGTTCTGGTGAAGCATATGTTGGTAGATTTCACTAGCCTGCTGTACTCGAACAATATCTCTACTCACTCCAGGCTGGGCTTGCATATGGGTACCAAATAAATGAAAGATCTGAGAGTTTCCATTGACGGACTTTTCGATTTTAGCATACATGACACCTTTACTTGAAAACTGATCCGAAGTTGTCCGGTCCATAGCTTCATATATGTGTTCATCGTAGTAGACGATTGGCCAACGAGAAGCGATAAACACGCCCCCGTTCTCTGGTTGGGTGATAGAGATGTCATCCCTGCCAACTGTTGGAGTATTGTAGGGAAACCCGTGATAAACTAACAAATCACGAATGGAGAGATCGTTAGGAAAACACCCTCCCATGAAAACTTCATTCCATACGATTGCGTCCATATCCAATATTCCGTCGAAGATCTGGAACGGTATTCGACAGGTTCGCTCACGTTGTCCACTTTGATAATATAGGTAACTTAGTTCATACACGTTGTAACTGAGAACTTTCAAGATATTTACTGGTGTTGGTTCGGGTAAAGAAGCTGGTAGCGGAGTTGCACATAGTACTTTGGTTCCATTCTCACAAGGTTCAGTGTCAAGGTCTCCAATCGGATCACTGCACACATACTCAAAACCAAATAATTCACAGGAACTGGAATTTCCTTCACAGTATGGAGGTGAACCTGCATGGTAAAAGGATACAACGGAAATAGCAAAATGTTCCATTAAGAGACAAGACTAGAGCGTGATGAATTTTCATTTGTTGAAAACCAAAGTGGTCGTAACTGCGTTCAAAATATTTTGCCCGATTATGCATGTGTTGCTGTTCATCACCAAAGGAAGCTAAGACGGTTTAGTTTAGCAAAAGTGTGATTTCCCCTTAACATGATGACTACTTAACTACCACCTGTAATGGTCAAGATTCCCTAGGTATTGTTGTTCTTAAATATTTTAAGACAATTGGCTAGTGTACAATTTCCACTGCATTCACTAAAATCGTTAAATTGTGAAAACGTAAACTCTTATTTTATATTGGTATATCTGTGTTTAATGCTAACTGTACGATAACTTTGTGAAATATGTCTTATGGCAATATGTACGCTAGGAAGAGAGGTTGAGTCCCATTTTGGTAAAACTCGTCATGCATGACATGTTTGCCCCAACAGTTCCAAACAGACTTACCCAACCATACTTGCAGTTGCTCAGTTTCTGTTGTAGTGACACTGTCACACATTCGTTCTGAAAGAAGAAAGGTAAGTGTACGAAATGGTGAAAAGGCTAATGGGGGGGTGGGGGGGGATAATACATCTTCAAATGTGAGAAAATCGCCTACCAAGTGCATGCAATGGAAGTGATGTATTTAATATAAGCACAGGCAAGTAAGAAACGTGTCTGTGATTTAAGCTTTTCCCCCTGACGAAACGAACGAAATATTTTCATATAGCAAAAACTTTTTCAAAAATATTCAGTCAAATCAAGTTGAAAGTAGCTGGCATTTCGGGAATTACTCTCCAAGAGCCGAGTCCTCATCACACTAAATGAAAGTGTAGCCTAGCCCAATAAAAGATACATGGATTTGTAACAATTCATACAGCGTATGATCGTGATAACGATACATTTAGTGATGGTAGCCCCGAATGCATATAAACGTGGTAAACTAAACGTACTTACAACACACATACATGCAAACCGACAACTAAAGCTCTCTGTAAAACTAACTATAAAATATAAAGTGGTCAAATTACTTATTTACAACTTTTAATAAAAACTGCCGATAGCGGGCGTATGTCCTCCCACCGACCGAATAGCCGTAAGACCATAAAATACGTTTGAAAATGTCGACATGTCTTTCTCGTAATGCAACCAACTTAGAACTATGCCTTTCCCCGACGGAAATAGATATAACAAGTATTCTAACAAGAATCCCCTCCCCGAGAAAAAATAAAACAATATATAAGTTTGCGTCCAAATTAGATAAGTATTCCGACAGATAGTCTCAAATATCTTTGTACCACAATTATGCGAGATTACATGTAGCATTTTCAGCAATCCACGTCATGTTTTACTTTTTGTCTTAGTCAATCACACGACACCAGACACTTTCCTTGTCTCTGGTTTATAGACACACACACAGCTAGAATTATAACATATCAAGGACCCCAACCACTCAAGACACTTGACCTTGTTAATAATGCCTACATTAATTTCTTACCTTGCTGGAGAGATAGACCCGTCGTTAACAGAAACAGTACAACTCTCAGGATCGCTCCACTCATATCGATGCCTTGCTTTAGTTTTACCGTCACGAATAAAGGTTGATATGGGAGGAAGCAGTCACGTCTGTGCGGCACAACTTTATTTTGGTATTTGGTACACAGTTGTTGCGTACTTGAATACTGCGCAGTGTAACGCATTATACTTTACATGTAAAAGATAAATTCATAATCACAGTTTTGATAGTGTATCAGCAACACATTCCTTTTATATTATGGTGTCAGTAGTTACCCATTCTCTACGCTAACTTTAATATTCGAGCATTACAGCTTTCAAGTTTAATGTTGACGACGCAGAAAATTCTTTTCGTAATCATTTTAAATTTTACTATTTTTTATAGAAATAATGCTAATTTGCACACTAGTCCTGTTGTTCTCGTTGATGGTTCATATGATATTGTCTACATATATTATGTAATTCACAAGATAAGATATGTTTTCCATCCCAGCTTGGAATCTATACATATGTATTCATCTTCTGCCCTCTGTTACGACACCACATGGGCCAATCATTTGGAACATATAGTATCCTTGTAGATAGTCCTGCTTGCAAAAGATGTACAGGACGTGATTCTGACAATGTAAACCAAGAAGAGGGAAGGGAAGAGCCACTTCCAGAATCAGACGTGCCAGTGTCCTTTAGACACAAAAAGAAGGGAAGAATCAGAATCGAGAATACGCTCTGCATGATCTGGGACTCCGGCACAGAGTGTGGGATGAAGATATGCGCACACCGGCCCTGGAGTCCCTGGAGCCCACATTTTCAGAGCTATCAGATTTCCAGCTGTATGACTATTAAAGTTGATCAGTCAAGTTGTCGTGTAAATTATCGCCTATTACAGTTAAGGGACACACCTTTCGTAAATCCCCGTTATATTATTGATTTGAACGTTGGGTTGTGTAGATTGACGAATCTTATCCGAATCTGTAAGATTGAAATCTGATAATTGGTGTACAGACGTGATCGTATGACAAGGTTAAGATCACAACAAATTGATATCGCCAAATGTATCATATTGCAAAGTTGTGACTCGCCAAGATTTTCTGCAGGTGGCTTTAAGATCATGACGCAGAAGAGATTAATATATCCATCCATCCCTAGCCTGGAATCCATGCGGATGGGCATTTGAATTCTCTATGACGATGGGGGAAAATAAAAATTAAAAATCCCAAAATCGCCTGTATTCTTGGCTAATCCATCCCGTGCCATGCATAAACGCACGCACGCACGCACGCACGCACGCACGCACACACGCACGCACGCGCACATACACACACACAAACACACATACATACATACATACATACATACATACATACATACATACATACATACATACATACATACATACATACATACATACATACATACCATGCGAGACATACAGACAGACAGACAGACAGACAGACAGACAGACAGACAGACAGACAGACAGACAGACTGACTGACTGACTGAAACAGACGGCCAGACATGACAGTCTGTCGAATAGGAAAATTAAGACACGTACAGTTTTTTCGTGCATGTATTCAATTATTCTTAACATAGGTTGTCACAAAGTACATGTACACATTTCCAATGGAAATTTGAAAAGAATAATATGTCCGCTATATAGACAATATACTGAGTTGTTTTTGTGGGTAGCGACTAGAAGGGCGCCCATAACGACGAATCTGTCAGTCTAAATACGACAACATCACTGCAATAAAACAGAAGAACTAGGTACGGTTGGATGAGAAACACACTGCCATGCTCTAGTTAGTATATGTTATATTTTAACATAAAATTAATATAATATGGAGAAAAGTTACTAGGAACAGGAAAGGAGTTGAATGTTGCCGCAAAACGTCCTTCAATTCGCCGGGAGGATAAATACAAGTTGGTTTACAAATGTTATTTTCATGTCTTGATTTCACTGATATTCACTCTATTTGCTGACTTTATTTGACTTTACCACTGTACAGTATAATTCCACCGTGGGGGGGGGGGGGGGGAGATTACTCTGTACACCTTCGTGTTAAGTTTCGTAAAATACATATATATGTATAAAGCTATAAGTGTCTCACTGGAGAGAACAGTGCTGCATGCAATATTAGTAGTAGAGGATTACATACTTGAATCAAGGATTCAAGACGTTACCATGGTCACAAGTCGTTACTTGGAGTTTCACACTCCCTCAGCGAAACTCAGAGTAACGACTTGTAACATCTTTATTCATTGGATTAAGCATATACATTATATTAATATGTTGAAATCGTGGTCACATTGGGGCCACTGCTGATTTTAAAAAAAAAACACCCACAATTCCATATAGGTTACTATAGCTACACAAAAATAATGAAGCTAATAAAGTGTTTAGGGTATACGATATTACGAGTATGTCATTCCATCTCATAAAACTGTTTTTAAAAAACCTTTCACTGCAGATTTAAATGAAATAAACAGCTGACAAATATGGGAAATGTATAGTTTCGGCATGTTTCTAGTTGGAGGATAATTTTGGTTGAAACAAATGAAAAGGAAAAAACGCACAATCGAATTCTCGTGCATTTATTGCACTTCACAATTCCACGCACATCACTCACCATCTTATTTGATAAATGCGATATGTGTGTGAAGTAATTTTTACGAACATTTTCTTTATGATAAGGTTAGTGGGTTGTATATATTTGAGGATAAGGGTTACAAATAACCTCGACAGGTACTACTTAGTAGTACATTAGGCAATGACAGCGCTCAGTAACGTTAAAAGTGAAATCAACAGTAAATTCGACATTGGTAGGCTACCAACTGCAGTTGTGATTTCATAGTGTAGTATACCCCTGACGGCGTAGTGATCAGACATATCGCCAACGATCCACGTATCAAAACAGTCGTCTGTATTAGGATAGATATGCCTGTTGGTAGGGAAAGGCGTTTGTCTGCAGACATCCATCCATTCATGACGAAGCCGAAGTACCTCGATGGTCGAGTCCAACGGAATAAGGTGCTCGTGGCTCCACACCACGTAATCTAACCAACTTTTGTAGCTGGTGGGGTCCTTACGGAGGTCGTTGTTGATGCGATCGTAAGTATGGTCATAATCACCAATGATGGTCGGCATGGTGGAATGTAACTCATTGAGTACGTCGATGCCGTTTTGTTCGTTCGCTTTCATATCTGCATTGAAATCTCCGGCATATAACACAGGTTCGTTTTCAGGAATGTCAAATTTCTTCATGAAGTCGTACATTTCTGCTGCCTGTAAGACTCTCGTTGCGTCGTTTTCTTCGCCTACATAGGCTTGCATATGCGTACCAAAAATATGATACAACATGGTCTCTCCGTCCATTGTTTTTTCGATCTTCGCATACATTACTCCTTTGCAGAAAAACGTGCCATCGGGGAAATAATAATTTTCGAAAATTATTTCTTCTTCATATAAGATCGGCCATCTTGATGCAACAAGCACACCACCATTTTCAATATTCGGCGCGACCTGGAACTGACAATCAGCTACGCCGACAGTTTCGGTGTAATGTATGAAACCATGGTAACGCAATAATTCGCGAAGATCGAGCCTACCGACCTCAGCGAAACATCCTCCCATGAACACTTCGTTAAAGACGATAACATCTATGTCCGTTGTAGACTCCAATATGTTGAAGAGAATTCGACAAGTACGCTGACGTTGTCCGTCTTGAGAAATGATGTACTGTAACTCAAAAATGTTGTAGGCTATGACGGAGATCGAGTTCGCTGGTTGTGGATCGGTCAGATTAACAGGTGGTCCGACCTGACACAAAACCTTGGTTCCATTCTTACAGCTCGGGTCCTCCGATGGTTGTGTTGGATTGATCCCAGTGGGTACGGGTAAGGGACCAGGTAGGAAAGGAGGTAAGTTTGGCAGTGGGAATGGCAGGGTAGGTTTCACTGTTGTGTCGGGTGGTTCTATACTGTCACTGCACACGTACTCCATTCCATAGAACTCGCAGAGAGATTCGTCTGCCATGCAGTCTGGGGCATCATCTATTATTAGAAGAGAAAAACGAATGTGTTGAAAACTTTGTCGTTGTTGGCGCTTCTGGTCATGAAGCGTATTGAGTGACGCACTAAACAATGTTACCCACATCTTCCTCTGAGTTGTACACTCAGACATACATCTCCTTGAAGTCAGGACAAATCTCACCAGTGTAAAGGGGTTTTGTGAATACATTTGTGTCACTTTCGAATCGTGGAATCGCCAATGATGAGTTTCAGATATCCATAATTTTTTTTTGTAGGAGACAGTACATTTTCAGCATACAAAAAAATGTATGTATACATATATGAACAATATGTAACTTTCTTGATCTTACTTTTGTTACGTGTTATTAATGTAATTGTTATGGTCAAAATGTTTAGAAATATTGCTTATAGAGGAAGTCACTACAATATAAGGAACATCCAAGCATACAAATGAAAGAGAGTTTTATGTGTAAAGCTTTGTACAGTGCGACGAGTCTTTCATTCTATTGCATACACTATATATAGTACAACAACTATTGCACGGTGGAAACCAGTTGAGTGGAAACAAATCATGGCCTGGCTCGACAACATTATAACATTGTTACATTTATTATTCCATTTGTCTGACTAGAATCACTAACATTTCTAAATTATTATCGTCTGCCGGGCAGATTGTAAGATACGCCCTCACAGACTAGGCTAGGCGGACACCACAGACGAATACAAGAACTGCTGCCCCGTATACATGCTCACATAGTTGGAGGATATGATTTGACCATACGTCCATGGACGGAGCCCGTTCATTAATATAAACACAGTCCCCTGACACATCAGTCACTATAAAGATTGTGGTACAAACAAGCTGAGCTGGGTATAGTGACCTATCAACCTTATCTCTCGATGATATCATTGAAGGACCTATATACTCACATATGATCGACAAATCGTACGATTTTATCATTTCAATCTATGACGTCATTTCTAAATAGTTTATTTTTTTGTTCATTTTAGCAAGTTGATAGCTCGTTTTCCACAGTAATACCGTATGTTTTCGACTGACAGTAAACATTTTCTAACGAGAGATGGTCAGACTGTCAGTAAACTGGGTCAGGGCTGGTTTGTACCCTTTGATCATGGAATCAGGTCATCCTAAAATAGAAAATTGTGCTTTGACAAAGTGTAAAGTTGTCATGGTAACTGATTGGTTATCATGACTATAAAGCATGGTTCAAGGTAACGAAGTAATGCTAGAGTTGTATAACAAGATCGGCGAACTATTATTTACGCTTTGGAACTAAACAAAGTCCATCAATACGATAGATGATAAACTAAACAATCTCCGTTGTCCATGTTTGTTTGTTTGTTTGTTTGTTTGTTTGTTTGTTTGTTTGTTTGTTTGTTTGTTGGCTTGCTTATGTGCCTTTGTAATAATACAACGACGTACTTACAGCCATCTTTGGTGCTTTCAAGTCAGCAACGTCACGCACAAATAAAACTTCAAGTCCATATAGGTTTAAGTATTCATCATGTCATATAATGATATCTATATCTATATCTATATCTATATATGAGTGCAAAGGTAATGAGTAGAGCTGTCCTGATAAATGAATTCAATCCTGACAATACGAATGAATATTCTTTAACAAGGCAAGATATAAGTAGGTCACCACTTGACATTATAGATTTGTTTTATATATATATATATATATATATAAAGATTTGAGTGTCTGATGATCGCAATATGCGTGAAACTCCGAGTTACACCCAAGAAAGAGTTCCAGTACTACCAAAACTATATATATATATATATATGTACATCAACATCTCCTGACGAGTGATTTACTCACGAAACAGGCTTGTAGAGACGAAAAACCCGACTTTATTTTCTTCTACCCTCAACATATACTCCGCTCTGCGTGCAGACGTATCGAGCACTGTACTACGGACAAATCTTACCACTGACTTCCTATATATATATATATATATATATATATATATATATATATATATATATATATATATATATATATATATATATATATATATATATATATATATGGTATGGTGTGTGTGTGTATGTATGTATGTATGTATGTATGTATGTATGTATGTATGTATGTATGTATGTATGTATGTATGTGTGTATGTGTGTATGTATGTATGTATGTATGTATGTACGTACGTATGTATGTATGTGGGTAGGTAGGTAGGTAGGTAGGTAGGTAGGTGTGTGTGCGTGCGTGCGTGTGTGGTATGGTATGGTGTGTGTGTGTGTAAGAGAGAGAGAGAGAGAGAGAGAGAGAGAGAGAGAGAGAGAGAGAGAGAGAGAGAGAGAGAGAGAGAGAGAGAGAGAGAGAGAGAGAGAATCAACGATATTCATAACGATAATACATCGTGATGGCCTTGAAAAGTGTGACCTATGACTATACTTACCAACCCAGACAGTCGGTCGCGTGTCGTCAAATGTGACAGCATCGCATTCAGTATAAGCTGCAAGATGAACACAGATTTTAATTTACTGTCATAAACTCAAAACATAAACTTGTAATGAAAAATACCAATAGATAAAAATATGTATAATATGTATAGACTGCTTATAGTGTGCGGCTTGTACTTGTAGGGTGGCTTAAATGGGCACAAACTGAGCGTAGACGTTTTGGGCATACTTTTTGCTGCATGTTAGTACTCGCAGTAATCTACTTACCGAAGTTTACACAATTAACCATCACTTGTAATTGTCTGAACTCAAACCTGGTATTAAGATATAGCTTATAAACTACCTGATGACGTCATTTGTATACGTATAAAAATGTCGAGGAAATCCCTACTACATATGTATGTTCTCCACTAGCCATTAACTGCTCTAACAACGCCAGAAGACATTCTAATGTCACAGAAGCTTTCAAGAAGGCATCCATCGACATTAACATATGGTAACACTAAAATAGTTTTAATCTGGGTTTTATGGAAATATTTTCACTTGAGTAAAATAACCTCATAAACTCGGTTTATGCCACTTTAAGGTGTACATGATGAGGGGAAATGTACGCTCAACACTGAGTAAATTGTCCTACTCATCCGTGGTCAGTGGTGTATCGAAATTATGTATATTCAAGAAGACGTGTGTTGCTATGGTAGTCATCCCTTGCTAACTACGTGCGACTCTCACTTGTCAGTCCGTGTACAATCTGTACTCCTAATATTTATCAAATATTGCATCTAAATTTACCATGGCGCCACCTATTTTAGGATGAAATATCTAGATAAAAAATTATTTATAGATGAGGTAAGATGCAGGCTGCTGCATGCAGGTATTCTAGAGATTCACATAAAATCTACACAATAGTACACTGACATCATTACATGGCCACTTGAGCCAGGGACAAGAGTACAAACATTAGATTGTTTTGACTTATCTCAAACGTTATAGAGGTATGTCTATGTGTGTTCCCTACGCGAGGAAATAATCATGGGGAAAATTGATTACTCAGTCAACACCCCAACATGAATATCACTCGTAAACGAAGCGTGGAAATCACCGTGTTCTTACAAGGACAGGGAAAGTATCATCTCTGAAATATTGACCGAAGTACTTGGTGTCGAAATTTTGAATTACTTAAAATGAACATGGCCCAAACCTTAAAAGCACGCTTGCAGTTCCTTCAGTACTGCTCAAGATAACAAATATAACTGTAGATGCCGTAAACGTTAATATTAGATTAAAACGACATGTACTCTACCTGAATTACAAGATGAAATTATGGAAAGAAGACACGTGAAGCCAACCAACGTAGACAACATGGTGACGATGTGAAGGGTACAGATGTTCTGAGGTACTAGTATATGATAGTTCGATACACCTCCGGTAGTCTACTGTGCGGTCTCGCGTCTTCTATCGTTGTTATCAAGGTGGTCTTTAACCGTACGCGTTACCAAGCTTGTCAAAACAGATAACAACAAAAATAATCTACTTACTGCATGTAATTAAAATTCCAATGGGTGGATCACTGAAGTTGTTAAAACTATAATCGTCAGAGATTTCTGGTTGTTGTTTTTTTTTTGATAAATTTCAAATCGTTGAAAAGATATACAGGTTTAGTATAATGATATGTTAAATGTAGACTGTGACCCGTTGTTGTATATCCCATAGATGGATCTCACACGTATCCCAGATACGTAAGTAACCATAGTATACGTAATCAATTCTGAATATAACTGATATTAAGTACGTAAATCCCTGTTCAAATACATCAGATTTGACCAGCAAGATTTAGTATAAACACAACCTTTACAACATATTGAAATCTTCATTTGAACCACGAAGAACTTTATTTTGACATCTCTTGTGATAGAGTAATCCTGGTGATAGAGTAATGTAGCAATGAGTTGTAGGTTTCTCATCATGAACCAGGCAATCGCCTTGTTTATGTTTTTTACGAAGGCAGAAGAATAACGTCTGACTGCAGGAGCGTATATCTACCTATCTGACCTCCAGGGAGTAGGGGGTCAGCTGTGTTGTACACCTGTCAGGGTAAGCATCGACGGGAGTGTGATCTCCATGCATGTACACACTAGTATTGAACTATAGACAGTGACTGAACTTGTGTGAAATGCCCATGCTTATAATACTGGCACTTAAAAATTTGTGAAATGTGCATGCGCTAAATTATCTTAATTGTGACACGTGCCTAGTCATACTTTTAATATTGGCACTTGAATTAAACTTGTGAAATGTACATGCTTTTAATATTGGCACTTTAATTAATTTTTAATGGTGGCACTAAATTAAACTTGTTAATGTATACTTTTAATCATGACACTACACAGTACGTAGAAGACAATATCTGTAATGTTTCATTTAAAAACTTTCCACTCGCTTCGTTGTTAATACATTCATTTAATTTTAGCACGTTTTTTTTTTCAGATGAAATTTGCAGTCGTGTAGCCCAAGCCAATGGTTTGAAGTTTTTAGAATCATGTGGTCCAGCAACATGATAACATTAATACCGGGGAGTTGATCCCTCTTGTCGCTTGTGAACGAGCTATGTACACAACATACATACATTCATGCAATGCGATGCCCGTTGAGTGGCGTTCCCCCTAAAACGCCGTCTTTAACGGAGCAGGAAAGTTTGCAACCACTGGGCGAGATCAGGAAGTCGACAAGTTTGTAGAATTATATATTTTAGAAGGTAAATACCTGGTATCGGGCTTCAAGTTCAAGCAGTGGCCCTAATCACTATGGTAGGTAGCCTCACTGCCAGACTATTGACATTTGTACTCTGTAAGGTTTTGTTTTGTTTTGTTTTGTTTTGTTTGTTTCTGTATGTGATTATACTAGTCATATCTTCTCTATATTTTTAGTAGTGTATGTATTTTTTTTCATTTTCTGTTAGTGCTGCTCTTAACATGCTTAGTGATTCCCCGATACAAAATGAATGCAATAAATAAATAAATAAACATTTTTTTCGTGGATCGCTATTTTTTCATCCTACCGTAAATTCTGCTCGGTCCCTGAGTAGACTAATTTGTCTGTACACTGGCTATCTCTGTTGGCCATATCAAAGTTCGCTGTAACAATGTTTGGGGCCATTTTGTGGCATGAAGTGCACCGTCACCGTAGTGTTCTACGTACTATATGTAGCCAAAGGTAAGTTGAGAGACATCACATTGAATCACGGTACTAAGCAGCAGTTCTTTATCTAAGGCTTATCTAGTGAATCGTTTAGTCTGAAAACTTATGGAATTTTCACAGGTGGACTGAAAGAGGTGTTTAATACATACGTAAACACATTTTGTAAAAGTATGTATGTATGTATGTATGTAGGTAGGTAGGTAGGTAGGCAGGCAGGCATGAGTTTGTACGAGTCCATGGATGTGCGAATGTGTATGTGTGTATGACTGTCTATGTATGTATGTATGTATGTATGTATGTATGTATGTATGTATGTGTATGTATGTATGTATGTATGTATGTATGTATGTATGTATGTATGTATGTATGTATGTATGTGTATGTATGTATGTATGTATGTATGTATGTATGTATGTATGTATGTATGTATGTATGTATGTATGAGCAATATCTTCCATTCTATTGGGAAACTGGAGAGAGTCACACGGCCAAATTGATAGTAAGCCTCTGTGGAACCGCTTGGTGGATTATTTGATAGTAAGCCCCTGTGGAACCGCTTGGTGGATTATTAATTCCATTTATCTGTATTACATCGAATTTTTTGTCAAAATATGAGTATGTGCAAGCAGAGTTGTATGCATTCGAACAGAAAATAAAGAATGTATACGCCAGTCATAATGTATGTAGGTTGTTCTATGGAAGACGTTAAATCTTGACAATATTAAAATTAACGGGGAACAAAGGCGAGGTTGATTTCGTCCTAGAATCCACGAATTCCCTACAGAGTGTATAGCAGGGTTTGTTCAAGACTGATGTAAATAATTATATTTCTTTGATTTTAGAGTAGTCGCCTGATGCAGAGTTGTTGCAATAACTTGTAGTGCTTACTCAAAATAAATAAAGTTTCGACAAAACAAGCCTCTCCTCTGTTGTTTAGGTCGTGGGCTTGATGTGTATATGGAAGATACAAAATTTACTGCGGTCACAAGGGGTCTCAATGTCCACTGTATGCAAATCATTCACTTCTGAATGGCAAACCATTCACATAATGCAAACTTTCAAAACTTATCAAAAGACCAGCCATTTCATCATCAAAATAATGTTTCATTGCCATGGAAATGTTGTTGTAATTTCCTCGGCTATTTGAAGTGGCATGGACGGCGACGTCTTCGAATACTTGGGGAAAATAAATCTTAGGAAAAGGATCTGGATAAAAGCTACTCGAAAGTACACCATGTAAAGAGTCTGTTCGTCAGGGTTTCATGTAACCTGGTGTATCTTGGGGGACATTTTCAGATTTAGTGTTTTGTAGACCACTATAAAGCAGTGTACAATGGCGATTTGTAATATTAAGAGTTATTTGCAAGTGTTGCACGGAAAAATCCCTGACGCAATAACATGTAATGAATGGCAAAGGCAGTTTTCAGTGTAGTGCAATAAAAGCGGTGGTGAAATAGATGTTAAAACCATTCATTGGTAAATGTAGACCAAGTCTAAAAGATACACCGTGACAGGGCGCCCTCACACATCGGTCAACCCAAGAGAAGCCGGTGGGACAGGACTTATCTTACACTTGGTATAATCGACGTCTAAGGCACAGATTAAAATAGCACCACTCTACGAGACGAAACGGCAAGGTCGGCAATTATAAAAGTATAGGCTAGTTTTGAAAATACCATTTCTGTTACCTTGTCTACGGAAGAATAGATTTGTGCTTGACTGCGATTTTCATTTTATCCATCTAGGTCATTTAGGTGGGGTTTTTTTCTGGGATTATCAGCTTTGCTTAACGAGTAATTGGAGCCAAGAGCAAGGACTATACTTCCGACGTTATATTCTGTACGTGGAGAGAATAACTCCCTTCAACTCTAAACCATGCTGTGACTGTAGAATGCATGAATCTACGAATTCAGAGACAAAACATGCATCTTATTACATCAGTGGGCTCACAACTGAATGTTTTATATCGTCACCTTGCATGCCGTTACCCATTTCAAATCCGCAATCGATACAAACTTCAAAGCCACCAAATTGAAAGCGATTTTGGTGTTATTAGGTTACTAAACACCACCTAAATCATGTGGCCAACAGTACTTGCAATACAAGTTAATTATATATGCCCATGATTTGCTTAGTTCGTTTAGGGAGTTCAATTGCCAAAGTATCGCCCAAAATAACTGAAAGCACAGAGGAAGTCGAGGGTGGAACATGAGGCGGTGTATGGGGACAATATTGATGGCAAGCACCTTTCGTAATGATGGGATCTGGAAAACCAGCATCATGCACGGTTAAATCGGGTCATAGAATATGGTCTGAATTATAGTGACTTCCGAGTAAATTGAATTTCTTGATATTCGATACAAAGATACGAGCAGAATCGATGTAGAGACATTGTGGATCGAGCTTTGTATTATAAAAAAAACTCTAAAACTCCTGCATGCACACTTAACTTTGAAAACATTCAATGAATACGATAAATCAACTGTGAATACAGCTTTTATTCGTCCGCATTTTTCGAATTAAAAGTACAGCCACAGATCTGAAAAAGATTCGCAGATTCACTCCTTCGAAATGCTCCGGGCAATACTCAACTAGACGATTGAGTCGCTGGCGACGCCGGCGATTCTGAAGTCCCTGTACCAGATTCCGAGCTCTCGGTCGACAGTGATGATGAGCCTTCTGAAATATTTAAAAAAAATGTTAGTTAATGATAAAATCCCCGGTGAAATGAAATCGGTCCCTATTTTACTGAGCTCAAGTTCTCCTTGGCGACTCGTAAACACAAGTCCGGGATTATTTTTTTAGATCATTTCATTAACCTCGAAACTAGTAAACATTTGTGCTAATTTGGAACGGGCAACTCTTGTAGCTAATTTTAAAAACTTCATTTGTCTGAACTTTGCTAAATTGGGAGGAAACGTTATTTTAAAGTAAGCCAAGTCACTAAAACGTTTGCTGGTGCTTCATTATAGAAGGTTTTACTTTTAAGTTGGCAAGTAATAATCATGTTCGTAAGTCGGCTGAATACAAGTCAAGTAGGTTCACTTGCAACTGTTCTGACCTTTCCGACGGGTGGCCCGTCTATCATTTTGTATTGCAGTAAATGACATTGTATACTAGTCCTGTAAACGAACATTTGTTCAAGTTGCCAAAGACTTGCTTTTCGCTTAATTAACTTGAAAACAAAAACGCAAAATTAACAGACTAAAATGCATTTTTGTAAATATACACAATGTACGAGTTTGGCAATTAGTCAAAATTAATTTGAACACTAGTTGAAGATGTACAATCACAATTGTTTAGTGGCGAAAATATAAAGATTCACAGTATCATGGTCAGTTATGTCGTAGTCTTGCCTATCCTATAGTGTAGCAAGTTAGCAAAGTTCTGGTGAAATAAAGTACCGGTAAGGGGATCAATAGTTCAATGTAGGATAAAAAACAACTAAATTCTTATATTTAGGCCGCAGACCATCCCCACCCCCTTCTAACTACACTGACCAAAACTCAATTGCTTCAAACGGCATAATCAATTTCAAATCAGTATGCAGTAGTATGTAGTGCTATGAATATAAAGCCAGTACGTAGTGAGTAAAACAGTCTTTTGATGGCACTATATTTTAGTGCCATGCATTTACTATATCTAACAATTCTTTCATTTCTCAATTTGACATTTTTAAAGAAATATGTATTTAGTGGTACAAAACATCCATTAAAAGTAAAATTGATTTTGTAGGATGAGAACTGAAATGGCTCAACCCCCACCCCCACCCCCATAGTAAAAGAATTTAGTTTTTATCCTACACTGAACTATTGATCTCGCCCCTAACGGTAGCTACATAGTGTTTACCTGGATGGCCATTTAAAAAAAAACGTGCACATGGACTGTCGCACAATTGTACGCTTGTCTATGCCATCACTTCATGTCCTAAAACATTTCAAGCAATCACGATTACATTTGAATGAATGAATGAATAAATAAATAATGAATAAATAAATAAATATAATTAAGTACTCTTACGTATCGAAAGGTTGAACATTTGCCACAAAATATGTTCCAATTAAATATTATATGTGCTTTGAATAAAACATTTAAGTTATCGTCCAAGTATACGGATTACGTAATTGTACTTACCACAACCTTCCTCGTCCAAGTCATTAGCACAATTTGACATGCCATCACAGATTGCATCTTCCGCTAAACATTTGTTCTTGGCACCTTTGAAACAGATCTTGTCGCCTTTACTTTCACATACTTTGAAAAGAAAACATATATAAATGAAAGGGGGAGGGGTACATAACAGTGCTATTGGGGTACGCAACAGTTAACCCGTCAAGACTGGTGGTTATTGTCAAGCTGTTCTGTTCTGTTCTAGTCTACCTTCCAAACCAAGACGCGGAAATATCTTCTACGTGCATTTTTCAAGTATATGTCCAGGAGAGCCATGCTCCACATGAAATAATTTTAGATTGGAATTTTGCAATTATCAAATCTTCCGTCACCCATTTTTCGACAAACTATTGCTCGTGTTTTATATATGTAACCAAACGGAGGGGTCTGACCAGGTAGATCAGGAACCAGTATATTTCCTTGCACTTGAACAATCAGTTGTGAATATGTAGCATTGTCAAAACTGTGAAAACACTTTATATAGAGGTTCGCAACCCACCCAATAGTTTGCCTCTTAATACCGTTAGGTCAAGGTCAAAGGTAGCAGAATGACAATAAATGTGCTGGGTTTCAAACTAATACAAGGTCTCTTATTCTTATTCAGCCTCGCGTTAGTTTCAGCTCCGGAATTCGAAGTTCATGACGAGACCAGATGATAATCAATCAACCTAGGAATTACATCCCGACTTTGCATTTCCAAATGTTTTGAGCAAAAAAAGGAAACTAAAGTTGTTTCACGGACTTTGGGTACTTGCAGATGAACAATATTGGATATATGGGTCAACCAACGAATGCTTCTGCTTCAGGTAATTTTCCCCCATTTGAAACTTCAATTTATGAAAACAAGGCCTTTCCCCTGAGCGTCAAATGGATGTGAAGCTGCCCGGACCATTCCCCATAGTCTCAACGGTAATAATTCTTGTTTGATTTCGCCGGGTGTCATTTTTTCCCAATCTGAGGCTGAATAGAGAAGACTCTGAATACGAGACCAAATCTCGTACCGAGTTTCCAATCAATCTCATACTGAATCGGAGAATAAATTTATACTTGTGGGCTTCAATACTAAATGCTCGCATCTATAGAGAGTCATCCTATCAGTGGAAATAATGATTGAATAGCATTTAGGATTCTTCTTCTAGACAAATTGCTCTGCCATGCAAACAACTATTTTCTAACCTAAATTTTAATCCTAAAGCCAACTAGTCATTCAGTCAGTACGAGCCACGCATACAGAACATATATAATATCAAAACACATCTCACCTGGAGGGAAACTGCAGACGTATGAGTTTTTCTTTGTGCAGGGGGCAAAGGCCCAGGTTTGACTCTTTTTACCAACTCTGTTGCAATAAATAAATATGAGCGGAGTTATTGGAACAACTAAAGATAACGATGACAAGGTTACGTGTCAATTATTTATGTGCTACATCTTCTGGTGGGCATTATTGGGCGAAGTGACACATTTTCCGAATTGTGCCGAAAATAGAAGGCACGATCTCAAGATAGTACCGAAATGTATCAGAATGGTAATAAAATTGTGTACGTGACAGTATCAACCAGTTAGGAAAGCGACTTTTTAGTGTGTGTGTGTGTGTGTGTGTGTGTGTGTGTGTCTGTGGGGGGGTTATATTTTTTCTAATTGTAGCAATGTACTTGAATGCATGTACATGCACTACTTACTTTATGGACAAGCAACCTTTTCTCTTGGAAATGAATTTTGTGATGTACAAGGTGGCTACGTCATCAACAACACCATTCCACGAATACATGCCATCCTCATTCTCGTCCTCGTGGAGTCCAACCCAATATGTTCCTTTTTTCTTCTTCATTATCTTCTCGAACTCCGTGTTCATCTGGATATTCGAAGGGGTGGCAAGGTTGGCATCGTCTTCCTTTTCCAGACACTTTTTCCTGGCATCGTTCACTTTCGCCTTCTTTTTTTCGATTATGTACGCCGCATACTCTCCATATATTACTTTACTTTTACCAGTTGGGCCTTGTGTTTCTGTAGAGAACAAGTTACGTTACAGCCAGTTTCACTTTACCGTTCGAATTCGCTGGCTCATTTGATACAACCAAGGAGAAACCAACATTGTACATATTTCTTCGACATAGCAAGGTTGAATACAGTCAATCGATCGCTTGCGACATTTTATCTAAATTCAATAACCTAAAATAGGCAGAGTCGTGATATACATCAAATAGACTGTAAAAAAAATTGGCTCCCGCATATCTGCGTCTAGTTGTAGTACGTTTAAATGCTTCATTCCATTTTACTAGACCAAATACAGCAAAGATCCAACATTGCAATCTTGCTTGCTATCTTGCTTGGTGTAGAACATTGTTTTCGGCGGGGCTGTATCAAACACAACCTCTACCTGAACGCCGGTTATAACTTGAAACGGACCGTTGGTAGGTAGAGTGTTTTGAAATGTAAAGCGCTAGCGCAGTACCAGTAAGGATATCCAAACACCTTCCCAACACAAATGTAGCAAATGTACGTCAGCAGCAATAAAATAAGAGATCATGTGGTATTGCTTTTAACTGTGAAATTACTCAACCTCAAAAAACGTTGTTTTCTTGGATTTTGTTTCGTTTTACCGCGGGACAACCTATTCAATCATTCATTACACACCTTTAGTCATTTCGATAGCCTTTTCCATAGGTTAGCGCTTGAACGAGCCCGTAGTATCGTAGGACTTAGTGCCTCACTATATGTACTATATTGACCAATCAGAGCCGTCTCAATTATGGATTCATTATTGACCAATTAGAACTCCGTAGTGGTAAACCATGTTTTGACCGATCACTACGCAGCGGTCATTGTGATTTAAAAACATCTAATTAAGTATTCGACCAATCTGGTTCTAGGTAGGTTAGTCTTTGTGCACACGTGTGCTGTGACGTGGTTTCTCGTGATACTGCATGTTCGAAACATGCGGTGTAGACTTGACAGCGAGCAACATGCAACAATAAAAAATGTCGTCCGCCTCTCAACAATATAAGTAAAATGTTGGCTAGTCCTTTCAACGAGGACGGGGGTATTTGTACATACAAAAACTCCCAAGTTGGAAAAAAAACAATTATTCAAACATATTAAGCTATCTCACCATTACCTGTGTCGGTCCGCGTGTTAATGTTGTGGATTTCTCTCTCCAGATCTTCCTAAAAATAACAGTAAAACTAAAATTAGGACAAAGTTGGAGGCTGCGTTAACTTTCAAATTCTAAACCAATAACATCAAATGACGAAAATCTATTACAAATATCAGTTATTAAAAATTCACCCAATATTAGGCCGAATCTTTATAAAACATACAAGAATGTTACTGGGGAAAAATAAATGGTTCTGAAGGTTCGGTCTATTGCGACACACCACAAATTATCTGTTCAGAATTATCGACATTCCATATGCCTTGAACTCCCACGTACATATTGCAACAAAAGCAACATGTCTGAACTGCGTCGGGCATTGGGGACAGTTTAGTTGTAAATTTTAGTATTGCCGGATGTATTTCATAAACTGGTCTTTGGAAAAATAATGAGTAAATGAACTTCCATCTCCCAAACTCCGTTGCCAATTCCAGCATCGAGTTCTCTTCCTGCTTGGCACACCGTAGCAACATTACTGCCTAGGAACAGAAATTGAAGTCGGACAGCAATGAAGTACCCAAATAAATGGGTTTTTTTTGCCACTGAATATTGATGATTCCTTTAATGCAACACTTTGAATTTAGAAGCTTTGTGTGAACGGATGGTGAAGTTAAATTTAACACCAAATATGATGCTTACAAACCCGACCAAAAAATTCAACATGGTAGGACAACATGCCCAGAACTTTAAAAAAAGTGGAAGACGGTAGGGAATATACTTACAATTGTCATTGCACAAGTAAGCAAAACGTGAATCAGCACAAGAACCAACGTACAGAATGTGAAGGGGGTCATGGCTACAGCTCCTACAAACGTTCAGTATGTGGAATCTGTAAGCAAGCTAAGACGTAGTCTGCCGACTAGTACCTCAATTCCGAAGGATGTGGACCTCGTGCAATAAGGTGACCCTTTTATATGAATAAGGCTGACTATCAAGTCCACACCTGGTTAAACGACATGTCGGTTGTTTTGTTTTGTTTTGTTTAACCAATCGTGGGAGTACCACCCACATGAAAGTGCCATGGGTGGTACTTCCATAAACCAATCAAGCTGAAGGATAGATTTATCATGTGAATTTACAAGAAACACATTGTTCTCAGCTGCAAAACACAATGAATGAGCCAATAAACATCATCTGCGTGGACTTCAAGAAGTGGCCTTCACCTATGTCACGAGTTTACTAATATGCAAATGCGAAGATGATCCTGACCTATCCAGCCATTCAGAATGGTTTATAATTCACAATATGCAAATGTCGTGAATGGAATGCACGTATGGAAACCCATATGCAAGTGTTTAGTTTTGACAAATCTCGAATAAACGTATTCTCTGCCATTAAACTGGATTGAATTAAACTTCTCTCTTGTACGTCTTATTTGCTCTGTGGGGATCGGACTGTCACTCGCGCCCCCACCCCCTCAGCAACGCATATACGTATACATTGTAGCACCTGCGGAAACTTATTAGTGTACACACAGTGCGTGGCCGGAGGACAATTGATTTCCCTTTATGGTTAGTATTCGGCAATAATTAATCTGAATCTTGGATTTCGATTGGCTATACATAACATACTATAATCCGGGTATTTTTCCAACCAGGTGATCTCCTGCCCAGAGTCAGCAGAGTTTCTGTCTTTAATTTATTCACATTGGAGACGAAGTGCCTACTAGATGGAAGTGGAGAGGTCGAGTTGAGACTACGTCTATGGTTGCTTACAGATTCCACATACTAAAAGTTTGTAGGAGCTGTAGCCATGGCCTCGTTCACATTCCAAACACTGTTTCTGGTGCTGATACACCTTTTACCTACTTGTGCAATGACAATTGTAAGTGTTTCTATTTCTTGTTTTACCATTACGTGTAATTGTGGATGTTTTTGCCGTGCGTTGATAGTGTGTTCAGTGCTCAGAAGTTGCGTATCTGCAAAGCGTTTGTCTTTGAAACCTTCAACCCTGAACGACATTGAAAAACGCGGTATCTTGAATACAAATGAGCTTTTTTATGCTCGGGAGTTTCACACTATTACCTGAATTCAATAACCATGCAAGCCCTATCCCTATCTTGAATGTTTGCATTGAACTGAACTTTACTGTTTTCCAGTCTAGGCGAATAGGCGAATATTTGTACATCCCATTTTTTTTAACGCGAATTATCACCCTCATGATGTCATGTGTACAGTGTCACTAACCCTTGGCAGTCCTGTTTGATAATGTCTTTCCCTAGAACAGAAAGGCCAGTGTGTCGCGTCAAATAGCCAAGTCCCCGTTCTACGTATACACTGGAGTGTCATGAAGACAGGATAAACCCATTCCTCCGTTTATAGTCCGCCGCACATAAATAAAATAATGGGAAGGGGCGGAAAGTGAAGTGTGTCTTCTTTAAAGGTTTCTCAAATTTGTCCAGCGACTTTCTTGAAATGCATGCCACAGAATATCTGATAGCAAAATAAGGAAAAGTTGCACCCATTATGACTCCACCAAGAACACTGATTTAAAAAAAAATAGTATTATAACTAAACTTATAAACTCTAAATACACATCGACTACCCGAGTTGATGGTTACTTAATTTGACTCTGAAAGATACTATATACTCCAAGGCACGCGAGTGAGATTTCGTTTTTCGATAATCGTACTTTCTTGCGTGTAGTTCAACTACACTTTAACAGTTTAAAATGCACATGTGATTAAAAGTCGATATTGCTAATAAAGGAAGTTATAAAATAAGGAACATCCACACATATAGTTCGAGGTAGCTACAATGATTGTAGCATTTGCTGTGAGTTTGAGGGGTTTTTCTGCTGTTTACAGGAATTGTTGCGTTTGCTTCCAGTTAAACATCGGAACGACAAAAACAAAAGAGCAGCAAACCCCCTCAAAAAATCACAGCAAACGCTATAACAGCGGCTAACTCCGTACTCAAGTCCATCCCTCTCTGACTACCAAACATACTGAGATAGATTAGAGCGTTGCGAGTAACATACTTATTGTACTGTGCCCCCTCCCCTATCCTTGTCTAGCACACATGTGATCATAAAAAAAAATATTTTGTAAATTTGTTTGGTTTTCGGAGACCAAAATTGTTCGAGAAAGAACCAGACAGACTGCACCGGTTCTGCTGAAACTTTGTCTTCATCCACATGAACCGAGATGATGCTGTAAAAAAAATACTATCACTTATTTGGTTCAAGTGTTTGTCCGTGGTCGATTTTATTACTACACCTTGTTGCTTATTTCTATTTTACAGGAAAACCTCGATGAAAACTGGAACAATTTTGAGTTGCGGAAGGAAGGTAATACAAAACTGTATTTTAATTCGAAGTTCGTAACTGAATATAGTATCCATGAAGGGTTCTCTTAATTTATTGACCTCTAACCGACGAAGAAGTCCACCATTATTTGTTTGATTATTGACAGCGTCAAAACTGTCACTCGGGCCCATATAAAATATAGTTTGATATGTAACATAACCTCATAGTGTTGTAAATAAATAATGCATTAATTTGTCACCAGTAAGTTTAGGAGGGGCGACGCCGAAACCACTTTTCAACTGCTTCCAGGAAGATATCCGAACTTCTTTGTGAATTAGAACTTTATATAATGAGGTAGTACGTTTCCTTTATTGAGATATATACGTCGGGGTCAACGGAGGTCAACTTCTAAGAATTCGAAGCACATGTTATTAGCCAGCTCAAGCCACGACACAATTTCAACTCATTGCAAGTCAATGTACAAATACAAATACACAAAAAGACACGGACCGTTGAATTGCAACATTTGGAGCATTGAAACTATTCTGATGAAAATGTATGGGTGCGCCTAGTCCATGGTCATTATCTGAAAGGAATATTTCTCCAAATTAATTATAAACACAGCTATTGAATAATAGCAAATGCATATTTTGATATTCTATAATTTGGCAATTGCTTGGGATAATGTCATAAGCCTACATTTGTTATTCATGTTTTAAATTGAATTCAAAATCTAGGTATGGTAAATGTCTCTTGTAGGGATTACAGCGGCAATTGAGGCTTCGGCTCACTAAGATAGCGGATATAAACTAAAACCAATTGTTATTCAGTGTGGTAGATTACACAAGCGAGTGATAGCTGTTCCGTGGATATAATCACTGTGTAATCAAGATATTAGACGCTGGAAAATGAAAATATGCACTGCAAGATTATGGAAGCCCTCAGAAACGCCTCCGTATACTGAGAGTATAATCATAAATAAACGTCCATGATTGAAGAGCTTATATCAACATGTCATAACAGTACTTTTAGTTTCTGTCTTGGTAAACTGAAACCGAGATTGCCGCTGTCGCAATTGGCACTTCACTGTCACAACATTCATCACCATTCAGTGATCTATACCGTCAGCGTGTTAATTGAAATATCGAACATCACGAAACAGCAAAGCAAGGTTTTTTTGTGCATGTGTGGGTTTTTGTTTTTTTGGTGGTTTTTGGTTGTTGTGGTTTTTTGTGTTTTTTTTGAGGGGGGGGGGGTGTGGGTTTTTTTTTTGCTCACGGACTAAAGTAAACTTATTGTTTCATTTAGAACTTGAATTAAGTAGAAGAAAAGGTGGAAAAACTATTATACATGGACAATATTATGCTTATCATGTATCGGAGAAGACTGAACTAGCAACGAGGAGAGAGGCCAATGATAAGTGCAAAGAACTTGACTTTGAATTCAGCAATCTTGTCAGCCTCTCGACTAGCGCCAGGAACGACGACTTGGAAAAGTATGTAAGGGAGAAGGGAAAGTTTTGGGTCGGACTCCGTAAAAAGGAAAATGGTTTCTATTGGAATAAAGAAGCTGTTGGTGATGCAGTTACCTTGCATATCAATAAATTACTTCCAAAACGAGATGGAGATTGTCTTTCTTTAAAGTAAGTAGGTGCTAGTGCCGCGATCACCTCGCAACGTCTAGGCTACGTGTGTGATCGGCATACTTGCATGTCAGAAGTGCCTTAAGGGGAGATCAATAGTTCAATGAAGAATAAGGAACGTACTTCTTTTACTGAGCATTTTAGTGCTCATCCGACAAAAAGGGTTTTTTCTTTTAATGGAATGTTTTGTACATGTACCTCTAAACAGAAATATTTCTTCTTAAAGAAATGTCGCCTAATCAAGAAATAGAAAAACTTTCGTTATAATATGACCATCTTTCGCATTATAGTGACCATCTTAAATGAATATTCACACCTTGTTCAAATAGTTCTAGTATTTTGTTATTAAGGCTGAAAGCTGAGGTAAATAGTTGCCTACATAACAGCACGAGGGGTAATATTACTAGTGCCCGAGTAAGGCCCGGCAAGAAGTGTTTTATAACGCTTCAAATTCTCAAGAGCATACAGTTTCCATCGTCAAAACAAATCCCCTAATAAGACTTCCATGCTACATGGATATTGTCATAGGGAAAATAGAACGCTCGTAGTGCCCCTATATGCAAATTGAGGTTACTATGGGTCAATAGTCCATACCACGTGCTACGATCTAAGCCAATTGCTGAAGGCCGAAGGCTATATCTTGCGTTGTTTGCTACCTACCTGTGGTGCACTCGTACTTGGGGGTATATATTTGCAGTGTGAAATCTTACAAAGTGGTGTGCGTAGCTAGCGCGTACGTACGTACCACAGACAAGTCAGCATTATAATATGCATATATATGCCTTTACATCTACATAAGTAATACGCTACCAATTTCAATCAAGTGTATGATACAATCGGATAGTTAAACACATTCAAAACTGCAGTTGTCTGATAAATACCTTATACGTTATTTGTCATTACCATAGTCATGTCAAACACAACGCTGAATTTGAACCCTAAATTTCAGTCGATTTAGTATTTTCTTTCCCCCCCCCCCTTTATTCCAGGATTGATAAAAAAAGTAAGCAATGGACGTACGAGTGGGAGTTTCAGAAGTGTGATACATCCTTGAGGTACATCTGCAGTGTTGCACCAGGTAAGTCTAACGTTGTCACTTTAGGAGCATTAAGTTCTTTCTTTCTTTCGTCACGGTGGGGGGGGGGGAGATAACGTTCTAAAAGATCAGTCTATAACTGGCCTTCATTTTTTTATGCAAATATATGGAAATCACTTTCCAACATCTAGTCGTGAAGATTTTATGGACCCCAGTTATTGTTGCCCGTGGTATCCATGTCGTGATGGTGCAAGAAACACTCTAATAAATTAATAAGTATTGAAATTGGATCAAGAATATGTGCAAGTGATATAATACATGGTTTTGATTATATATATTTGATTATATATATATATATATATATATATATATATATATATATATATATATATATATATATGAACACAAAATATGGAATATATACTCTGGTTGTTCTACGTCACGACGAGTGTCCACGTCACTTGTTCTGTGTTCGAAATATTAGTCACAACGTTCAAAATTGCCATTACTTTCCCCGATTTTTCTTTGCTATTACTGGCGCTGGTAAAATTATAAAATTCTCCAGTAGCTTTCTTCATTCAACCAGAAAATACCCGTGACCTAAGGTGTGTCACTACGAGTGAGTATCGGTGAGTATCAATCTGCTAAGACAGTGCTATATATATATATATATATATATATATATATATATATATATATATATATATATATATATATATATATATATATATATATATATATATATATATATATATATATATATATATATATATATATATATATATATATATAATCGACCACGTAGTCATTTGCATGCATGCTTTCTGAATAATCTCCCAGTCAAAATGGCACATATTCCTAGATTCTTCTCTTCTGTGTTAGTTTGCAAAAAGAAAAACGGTAACATATGTTTCAAAGATGATGTTGATGGGGCCTGCTTGTCGGAGGACGCAATATGCGATGGCTTCAACAGCTGTGCCAACGAGTTGGACGAAAAGTGTGGTAAGTACGTCTTCACGAAGAGCGGTTAGGGAACCTTCAGTAATTACAAAGAATCGGAGGGGGGGGGGAATTAAGTTCTGCCTAAAATGGCATAAAATGTGACCCCCCCCTACTCCGCTGTAAAAAGGGACCCTCCCTCAATTTATTTTCTCTAAAATATGGCCCTCCTTCTGTTCAAATATTTCAAGAAAAACATCACCACACCTCCCTGTGGCGTAGTTGTCCTAAAATTAGAACAATCAACATTACATTTTGAAAGCGAAAAACGATGTGATGATCCTTGGTAGTTTACCGGTATACCGTGACGTACTATCGAAATAATGCAAGCTAGCGTGAATGGCCAGATTTGCCCTGTGATGATATGCTGATACATTACAAGTAAATGCATGATATTTAAAAAAAACTGATTGTTCAAATGTTGATACGCCACTACTCGAATAACTTTAAACTCAAAACTGAACACACCCACCCATAGGGTTTGACTTCTACTAATTCCTATTCTGGTTTTAGGCGAGGTGGTCTAGACAATGCCGCCCTCTATATATGAATTACAATATTGCTGAGAGCACAAGTAGCTATTAAACCTGCAAACATACAGACCAATATCTTCCCGCTAAAAAAATTATACTAAAGTCCTTTCCATGCGCAAAAAGGGTCACGTGGGCAATATGGGACAGGAGTTCGCAGATGTCGTCATTCAATATTCATTAAAAGCTCTGACAAGTTTTATCCCTCGGACTACTTGGATTATAAGTATAGCATCGAATTTTTATATTTAAAATCAATTTCCCTCTTCAATCACACGCCTTGCAAAGAGCGAGCGCCCTCAACGATTCTTTCGGTTCAACTTGGAGAAAATTTCCTTATATGTTTGAAGTTCCAAGTTCATAATAGTAGATATTTTCTATTGCAGATTGCAAAAGGACCAAGAAAGGCAAAATATGCTTCAAAATTGCTGAGGACAAATGTTTGCCGGAAGAAGCAATTTGTGACGGTAATTCAGACTGTGATAATGACATAGATGAAGATGCTTGTGATATCAGTAAGTTCATTTTCTCCCCTGACCGTTTCTTACAAACCATGCAATCTGCTCCTTGTATGAAATGTTGATATGAACATTCCTTTGTATAAAGTATAGCTATGGACATTATACCTTAACTTATTTAGTCGCTACATTTTGAATTACTTCTTTCTGTGAATTAGTTTTAGGTCGTTCAGATCGAGAATTGTACGTTTTAAGATTAGCTTTTATCCAAGAACCGTGCATGTTTATTTAAGTTAGCTGAACACACTGAACAACGCATTAAAAAGAGGCAAAACTATCAATTCTCTCCTTAGGATCAGTTACCCATCATCAACAAATACCAACATCTTACAAACCACAGCACAAAGTTAACAAATTGAACTATTCAAGACAAACTTTAAAAATTACTCGTGGGGCCCCACAACTGATGAAATAAGTGGTAACCATTGTAACACAGAATCCTTTGATGCTTTCATGCATATGACATTTGTGTGTGTGTGTGTGTGTGTGTGTGTGTGTGTGTGTGTGTGTGTGTGTGTGTGTTTGTTTTATTGATTGCTTGATTGATTCATTGACTGACTGACTGACTGATTGATTGATTGATTGATTGATTGATTGATTGATCGATCGATCGGGCGGGCGTTTTTTTCATATTCATAAACACGAAAAAATACCTTTGAAATGGCAAAGTTTTGAGCGATCTTTAGGACTTTAATTTTCAGGTAAATTAGCACATTTCAACTTAATTGTACGTATGTATCATTTTAAATCTTTTTGCGTTTTAGGTTCTTCTCAGTCATCAAGCGGGTCCCCCTCGTCCAACAGTTTGGGTTCATCTCAGCGATCTTTGTCCTCCTCCTCCTCATCATCATCATCATCAGAATCTGAATCCTCGTCCTCTTCATGGGAATCATGATATTCACAGTTTGATGTCTTTACGTCACAAAGGCGGTGGATCAAGATTTGATGCTTGCATTGTTTGTGTACTTTAATTTGGAATATTAAAGACCGCTGTGCAAAAAATAAACAAGTTTACTATATGTTCATTTCTTACATATTGTCTATCGTGGATTATTCTCAAATGTTGGTTTACTTGCATTTTAAGTGTTAATCGCCGAGATTTTTCTGCTCGGATTTTATCAAATCTATCTTGTGTACTAGTAATACTACGCAAGGAGGTCTGTAAGTTACGCTTTGATGGGCGGCCTCGCTCATCGGTCAACAACATTGGGGAACAAGCAGAATTTACGAAATTTTTGGCTTTTAAATGACCCCCTCCCCCGTCGGGGGGGGGGGGGGGGGCTGCGAAATGAATAATGACAAACATAAGCCCCTACCCCCGCCGTAAATTAAACTCGTTCCCTTACAAGTTTACGTATGTAAAGTTGATTTGGTCTCTATTTCTCTAGCATGACATCAAATAGTCGTAACTACGTAAGTAAATGTATATATCTGAGGGATTTTTGAATAAATGTCACCTCTCAACAAGGAGTGAGTGGTTCTGGGGGGGGGGGCTCTCCTTGAAGCTCTGAAGATTTATTGGCTCTTTTAAACTTTTTGGGTAGGCTATCCAATCCCGTTCAGACAATTATACCACAGCTTTACAAGACAGCACCATATAACTAAATTATATACACTGAGGGTTGACATGTTCAAAATGTAACAACACGACAACGGGTCGCCGCATCTAATGTTACAGTAATGGATGCTTGCCTTTACACCCTCTCATGGGGAGAGTCTCCCCACACGAGCTCTGGATTTTTAAAACTATTTCAAGGCAATTTAAGGCCATATCCATGGTGTTTGGGCAATGATTTCAAAGGCTCGTAAAGCTAGCTAAATCTACTATATTAAATAAATACATTACCCATTAAATATTGAGAATAGTTACAGGACGTGTAGCAGTTCCTCGTCTCGATCTTCAAGATTTGATTCGAATGTTTGATTAATGCATACTTCTGTAAGATTTTCTCCAAATGTTCGTAAATGCAGGTAATACAATAATATTGTCATGCACATGATACAGAACGCCTTTCTAAAGTTCCAATAGCACATACATACACGCACGCGCACGCCCACGCACAATAACATATTTAGCGTCGGACGCTTCGAATATATATGCTTCAGTCTAGATCTGTTCGTGTTTGCCTAGTCTGGTCCCCTGCCTCCTTTCTACCGCTGCTGGCGCTACACTCACTCCTTTCGTGACTCGTGTTTGCCGTCGTGTAAACATATTCAAAGACTGGTCCAATAGCGCATCGTTCGTCCAAGTGATCTCAACAGTTCAAAAGTAATTGAAATAAAGTTATGTTCTTCTTGTTGAAAGAATTTCATCTTAACGGTAAGTCTTTTTTTTTCAAAATTATATGCGTGTCTAATAGATTTTAAACCAAGGAGTTCCGACAAGCGAGGCACAGTAAGATATATTTTTCTTATTAAACGCTACCTTGGAGACGAATAAACAAAGTTTCTTCGAACGCGCCGAGGATCTCAAACCTCTTCCGAGTCGGTAAATTATTAAATGAATGATGCCTGCAATATTGTTTTGCAATTTACATGTACTCGTATTCGTTTGATATTAGAATAATTGAAAATGATTGAAAAGAGGGTCGAAGTCGTCCAAATTCACAGGTGTGTGAGGAAAACATTTTTACAAGATCAAAAAAAGGAAGACTTCAGTCAGAATGAGCACTGGAGGAAAGCCAAATGGGTGGTCCAGACAAATGAACTTGTGGTCAATGGACTTTTTGTCTACTATGCATATGGAATCTCCACCATGTAATATGAAACTAGACATGCCAAAAGATATTGGACCTGACCCGTTCAGTGGCTGGGAAATCAAAATCACAACATATCACGAAAGAAGGAGAAAACTGTGTAAGAGGTTTTCAAACATTGTCTCAACAAAGGATGAACATAGTGACTTAGAATCTCCATCAGCAAAGCCTCAAAGACGTGGTTTAAAAAGAGAAGTGTAACTGATGACCACGATAACAACCAATAAGACACTTTCACTGACACAGACAACAAGAAACTCAAGTTTCTACAAGTTGCTGACGATAGTGAATACTTTTTCTGAATCTTACCCCTCTCTCGCACAAACCAGATGTGAACTGAAAGTGTTCCCTTGGGCTTGGTTCCTCGAGAGAAGCCTGAACTGAGACCTGTCAGAATTATGCAACAAACCCTGTCCATTTCTGACTAAATCTGAGTGGCAAGCTTTTAACTAACATATTTTTTAACGAAGTCATAAATAAGTCGTAATATAATTTGATACAGTTTACCAGTATATCCACAAACTCATCACTGAAATTTATATTTGTATCTAAACAGGGCACTGTACGCGTACGAGTAAACTAACCCTTTTCAAAAGGGTTATATAGCTGATGCGTGAGAACGCCTCGTCACGGCGTACCTATCTCACTTTCTAACTTTTCACAATTTATTGATGTGCAAACACAAACTTGGTCGATGCCGTTGCACATGGATTTTTCAATTTGGTAAACATTTGAAAATTAAAAAAATTATTTTAAAATACAAAATTAATAAAAGCACCAACAGCGTTGTTATACAACTGTTGCGAGTAAACATTAATTTTCTATTATGATTACAAATTGGTATTGTTGCTAAGCATATATGTATACATTTTTTGAAGATTTATTCCCATGCTTACCCACACCCTCCATGGTCTCATATTTGCAATAAACGCCATCGTTTACCTGTTGCTATGGGCGTTGTCTTGTTGCTAAGAGCATTTTCACATTTCTTTTGAATGTTTATTTAATTGCCTACCAATCCCTGTTCCTTGTTATATTTGCAATAAACCCTATTATTTGACTATTACTATGAACGTGTGCATGGTTGCCAGGGCAGTTTATGTGAGTATGACACACTCACAATTTGCACACTAACCCCTTTCAAAATTGAATCATTACCGAATTTTATCCCCAGTAGTTTGAGAGGCAAAGTTCAATGCCAAAACACTTGCATCATCCATAAGACTGGCGGACAGACAGGCATTTACCTTAAACCAGCGTATGGTTCAGTAAACTTAGAGAATGTTTCCAAGTGCGAAATTAATTCAACTATACATGTGTGTGCGTTTGTGTCTGTGTCCATGTATCTGTCTGCCTGTCTGTCTGTCTGTCTGTCTGTCTGTCTGTCTGTCTGTCTGTCTGTCTGTATCATCATTTACTACAAAACAGCTGGCTCAATTCAAACGAAATTTGGTGCACGTGTTCTGTACGGTAATGGCAAAAAATGATTAGGTTTTGACAAACAATCCATGCATATTAATGAGCAAGTTACGTAATTAATGGTTTCAGGTAATTAGGCTTCAAATTCATTATAACTTGGTACATACATTTGTGATACCAAAGTGCATCTGTCCTGAAAATGTTATCGATGTAGCTTTTAGTTTTAATAATTATAAGTTATTGGCATATTTTCGGTAATTAGACCTGTAGGTCACAAAAAAAGAAAGTAGTTGTTTCTGGTCAGGAAATGTCTAAAGTTGTGCGAATTTTATTTTAATTGTTCATGATTAGTTGTCTTATTTTTTATTTTCCCTTGAATCTGCAGGCTGCATTGGCTGGACAAACACAAGAAAAAGTATATAAGTATTTAAGTTATGCACACTGACCAGAAACTATTTTTATTTTCTTGGCCTAATAATCTCATACCTTGAGATCTTTGCTACTGTTACAAAAGAGGGGTCTACCTCTAACGTTACGTTAATTATCCATCAGAGCTACTTTCTGTGATCTTCGGTTGTGTACCGGGATCACTTGGAATTCACGGAATTAACTCAGACTACATACCATGTCCATTGTTAACTTGGATCATTTTAGAAGTAGCCAGGGAGCAGATCGAATCTCCTCGTCTAGGCCTACATGTTGCCTTCAGCTCGCTCCCTTCTATAATGTATCCATACTTTATTCCAATTTGACATCTGATAAACATAAGATGCACTATACTCAAATGATGGGGTGATAACATAATGAGAACCATAAATGAAAAAAACCGGAAGTGTTGTTGTTACCTTAATTCAATGCAAATGATATTGACAAATATGAAAATTAGCTAAAACAATGTGATCACGTCATTGTTCTTCCAGCTGCCTGTAATTAGTTATTATTTGACATCAATGATCTTTTAATAACTTAATGTTGTCATCTCAGAACAATACTATTCGCGATATGCAAACATCTGTTCTAAGTATTAATTCATTACAGCTGAGAGACTATGAAAACTTTGCAAATATTACAAAGTTGTACTTGTCAGATCATCGGTAACAAAAGCGTCAAATTCCATATATTTTGGTACATCATAAATCAAACATAACAAAGCGACAATGTACTTTAAAGCTTGTTGCTGCAGCTTTTATTTTTAACGAGAAATTTGTAGAATGAAAGATTTTTCGATAATTAGTCAATATGTTCAAATGTCATAGTTTGATATAATTATTTTTCCAAATTAAGGTGTATATCATGTATAATAGCTGTAACCTAGAATTCTGCATTCCAACTATGTGTGTATGAACTAAAGACGGCTATGGTTTGGACTTACGGGAGGCATTAAGGTTACATCTGGTTTTATGAATTAATGATACATATTCATGAATTAAGTGAGTTAGTAATAATAGTAGCATGACAAGTAGTAGTTGTCATAAAAGCAAAAACGTTCAATTGGTCAGCATATGTATGCCACCTGGGTGTTTAGTTGATAGTTGTTCTTCATCCGGGTTCTTTAAACACCAACCTAAAAGAAAAACAATAATGGCTTCATGTAATGGATACTTGGACAGAATAATCAAACTGTGAATTTTCACAATTATAATAAAACACTTTCAGTTTGGAAATGAAGTTACCATATTGTTGTCATACGAGATATTAAAATGGATACAGTTTCTATGCATTCGTAATACTAAATTCTTCTGTATTGTCTCAGATTTCTCTACAGAAGCTCATGAGTATAATTCATATCATAAACAATTTATCATAATGGTCCGAGATTGATGAAGTAAAATAAAACATTTGATATCCAAAAATGCGCCAGTGACTACATAAATTCAGGTAATTAATCAATCGCATGTAAAAATTAAAGACTTACGATTATTTGCAACCTTTTTCGATCAGGGATTCCAGGAATCTGGTTAGTTTGCCCACTTCATGGGGTTCACGGCCAGACTTTATAAGTGTTTCGTTTCGCTTCTGCTGTTGTAACTGCCCATTACAGTTATTACGGTCATTTTGGGCATCAATAGCAACGGCTGCTAGAACCAAGGCTAGGACGAGTACTTTCATTACTTTCTTCATCATGGATAATCTATTTTTTTAATTAAATAGACAATGAGTAAGTTGCCAGTGTGTGTGTGTGTGTGTGTGTGTGTGTGTGTGTGTGTGTGTGTGTGTGTGTGTGTGTGTCAAAAACCGCTGGACCGATTGCAATAGTATTTAGTGGGTGTATTACCTTGTGTGTCTAGTAGGGAAAGTGTTCAAATGAAAATGATCTTACCACCGGTGTGTGCGATTTGGATCAAAAATGTGATTTTTGGTCAAAAACCTTTAAACACCAAAAGTCCTGGGCAGATCAGTCTGAAATTTAATGGGAACATTATTCAGAGTGTTTACATTAAAGTAGGAGGTGTCAAATTCGAATTACGTCAACGACGCAACTTTTGGCACAGACAGAAACAAACCCGAAAGTGAATTGAAATGTTTTTCGAGCACTGTACATACTCTTTGAGATTTAGGGTGAATGGAAGGTAATCTCGTATAATTGAGTTTCAGAAGTCCTTGCAAAGAAAATTAACTTTACTACCATGCATGACTTAAAGAGGAACTGTTATTATAAATTTTTAACTTGATGAAACGTGGCCCACAAACCATTCACACCTTTCATCTCTACAGAGGAAGTTATAGTGTCATGGATCTAATTTTTATAGCGGTGATGGATTTTGCCAGTGTGGGTTTTTTTTACTTGGGAAGGTGACATATCGATCACTGTAAAACTATCTTTGACAGTTGATAATTTTCTGCACTACACGTACGTAGACTCAACAATGGCGAAAACAATTGCAACAACACTATTATTCAAATGTACGTAAACAACTCTCAGGTACCATAGAAGCAAAACGTAAAATCATCGGACTACGCAAAGTTTTTCAAAAACTTCCCTTGCACACTGAATATGTTTTGCGAAGCAAATTTGCCATTTCATTGGTTGAAACATCATTTAGCATTATGTATTATATGTTTTCTGTCCCCACTTTCCGACTACGACTAATCAGTGGCCATGTCGCGTCGTGTCGCGTTGGTGGAGAAACTTCAGGCCCTGAACTCCAGTAAAATTGATCATGCAACCCCGATAACATCGTCATTTACCGGCATTAAAAAAACATATAACAAATTGATAACAGTACTCTTTTATAAAAGGCTTCCAAAACTTATTCTGTTGTCGGTATTCTGCTCTCCTAGGATGGTGTGCACTTGTTTGGTTTCGGCAGGGGTCTAGTTGTCCTGCTTGCATACGGCATAAGTCGTCCATTCCAAACGTGCACCGTCTGCAAGCAGGACTAGAGTTTCCGACACATGTATTCATTCCCTGAACCCCCAGACATTATACATCCCTGTATCAGTATAATAATGTTCTGCCAATGAATTTTAATGAATATAGTTTGTTTTTCTGTAGATGTATTCAACCAAAAATAGATTTATTTTTCATCTGTCTCGCCAACTATACTGGTACTATAGTCACACTGACTCTAGTGAGTCGAGTGTTTATAGTAAAGCATAAAGTTCCAATTGCAACAAATTATACTATTTACATTGTCTCCCCTATAAAAGAAGTATCCATGGCAACATTACTATAAAGGTTTCAATGAGGCGTTATTTCCTATTTTTATAGTGACCACACTCCGCAATAAACACTAGCAATGCAATCTCCTTACATGAACTCAACTTAACATTCAACTGTTTCAACGATGGAGATATAAGGTGCGAGATCAATATATATTTCAATGTAGGATGAAAATCTAAATTCTTTTACTTTTGGGGTGTTTTTTAGCTGTATAGTTCTCATCCTACCAAAACGATTTTGTTTTTGCAATTATTGTACAAGTATCCATGGCAACATTACTATAAATGTTTCAATGAGGGGTTCTACATGTATTTTTGTACCCAAATCTAGTAACATACATTGTAGCTTTTGGTTCATCACAATGCAGTGCCACATATGCAGAGCTAGAGGTACATGTACTGGATGCCGAGTTCAGTGGATCAAGAGCTAATGATAGTATCAATCATAGTTCAATTTGATGAGTTATTTCCTATTTTTCATAGTGACCATACTCCGCAATAAACACTAGCAATTTCCTTACATGAAATCAACATTTAACTGTTTCAACAATAGAGATATAAGGTGCGAGATCAATATATATTTCAATGTAGGATGAAAATCTAAATTCTTTTACATTTGGGGTGTTTTTTAGCTGTCTAGTTCTCATCCTACCAAAACGATTTTGTTTTTGCAATTATTTCTTTTAAAAAAGTTCCCCAAATAAATTGAGAAATGGACACTATAGCACAGCACTAAAATAAAGTGTCAACAAAAGAACTGTTTTTCCTAACTACATACTGGTTTTGTATTCATAGCATTACTACATACTGATTTGATTGGATGGATATTTTCAATTTTGGTCAATTAAGTTAGAGGGGGTGGGTGTGGGGTGTTCACTAAAAGTTTTTTTAGCTGTTTATCCTACATTGAACTATTGACCTAGCCCCTAATGTGTTGATTTATCATACATAATTATATACTCACAAACATCCCTTGGTGCCTATGTGTCGCAATATTATGCATTTTAATGTGAATTTTGTCCACAAATGTTGAAATTTGGATGGGGTGGGGGTCATAATTTTGAATGTTATGACCGCTTTAGCTTTTGGAGAAATAAATACACTCTGCACATGATTAGTTCAGTTGATTTATCATATATATGTACTGATAGAAATATATCTTGCAATTGGTGCCTGTGTGTTACAATATTGCATAATTTCATGTGATTTTTGTCCAAAATGTTAAAATTTTGATGGGGTGGGGTCACAATTGTAAATATTTTATTTGCATATTTTTGTTTCTATTTTTTTCCCTGTCTGTACAGTCAAGTAACTTGTTTTGTGAATGCATGAAGCCGATGCGGCGAAGAAGACTGGAACAAATAACCGATATCTACTCCAAAAGTGTTGAAAAAATCTGCGAAACTTTAACAAATGTACAATGTAGTCATGATGTATGTATTCGACGATCGGGTTGTTGTGTCATTGTCGACCAGCACCACTATACTCCTTATAACT
Source organism: Glandiceps talaboti (assembly GCF_964340395.1). Taxonomy (NCBI): domain Eukaryota; kingdom Metazoa; phylum Hemichordata; class Enteropneusta; family Spengelidae; genus Glandiceps; species Glandiceps talaboti. The sequence goes on from NC_135552.1 coordinate 10,505,645, forward strand.
GGCTATCAAGGTATCAATGATCATAAAGTGGTCATGATCACAATATTCCGAGTACACCCCTGTCATAATTTCTGGGCGTTTCCTATTTATGCAAACAATTATCTGTTCTGATGACGTTGGATGACATCTCGTCTCAAGTTTGCAATTCTAAGCCTATCAACCAATCGCCATGTTCTTTTAATTCATTAACACCTGCAAACAGGTGTACAAGAAATGTATTGACAAATCTGTAAGCTTGAGATAATGAAATGCAAGTTACTTGACAAAGGAAACATTCTCTTTCGTCCACTCGGACTGAAGAAGTTAAATATTGTCAATATATTAATGGGGTTTAAGTTGATTTATACGTTATATCTATTCATGCTTACGTTCGTATTTGCATATCAATAGTTTTTCGTCTGCATATATCGTTCGTCTACGCTTAGGTCAAAACCCACTAATAGAACATTCAATTTAGGTTCTGCCTTCAGTAGCTGACCCAAGAAACTAACAACAAATAAAAGACCATATCAGACAACAGATTACATAAATATATCGAAAAGCATGAAGAAGCAATGCACTTTATATATATATCACAATTCACTGTCACCATATGGTTAATTATGGCAGGACGGGCAATCACGACTTGATGGATTGCAGATCGTTGCAAGACCAAAACATTTAAGTATTAATAACTTAAAGAAAGTTCAATCCTGATATCCTCCATGTTACGATCAAGATATGATACAAAAGCTAATCACAAAATAGATATATGTTTGTCACAATAATAATACTAATGATAATAACGGAGGCTTCTCTTTGGTGAGAACAGTGCTCAATGCAATTTTAGTAGCAGAGTATAATTATACTTAATACTAGAAATTAGGAGGTTTTAAAGAATAACTGAGAGTTTTCTCGCTTCTGCGATCATCGAATTGTAGAATCAGTTTGATAAATTCTATATGTTCACTTACATATTTGCTGGTACAGTATATGGCAGCCTGCACAACACTGCAGGACGAACCGATACCTATTTGTTTCCTATTCCGCGAAGCACCGACTGTGCTTGAAAGGTCAACAACGGGGTCAAATTTGGCAAGCGACTAATGATTATTCATAAGGCAGTATATTACCGTCTGGTTTACAATGATTTTGTTGGTACTTGCGTACGAGATATACACGTATGTCGACAGGCCCCATACTATTGTGCCAGTGTATTAATGTTTATGAATCAAGGAGATGCCTAAACTGGATAATTTTCTTGCAATATTCCTTTTATCTGCACTGCATTTTTTATTTTTGGCGCCATTATTGTAGACGACCAGCCAGCATGTCGTAACATTGTATCAATTCTTCCAGTGGATATCGATTTATACAATCATGATTTCCTCCATGGTATGATCAAGATATGATACAAAAGCTAATCACAAAATAGATATATGTTTGTCACAATAATAATTATAATGATAATAATGGAGGCTTCTCTCTGGTGAGAACAGTGCTCAATGCAATATTAGTAGCAGAGCATAATGATACTTAATACTAGAAATTGGGAGGTTTTAAAGAATAACTGAGAGTTTTCTCGCTTCTGCGATCATCAAATGGTAGAATCAGTTTGATAAAGTCTATATGTTCACTTACATTTTGGCTGGTATAGTATATGGCAACCTGTACAAATATGTCGTGCCAAAACCTTATTCTTGCATTGTATATTTGTAGGGTTACATATTCTAGTCAGAAGTATTAGTATCAAGTCATGATATCTACTTGAGTTGATCACTTACAAGTAACTTCAATAGAAGTGTAGGGGTATGTTACAATGTTAATGACATCACATAACTTGGCATGGAAAAATATACTTTCAGCGACACTAGAGACGATCCTGTGATGTCACGCAGTTGTGAACCTCCAATATTCTGGTGACTTGTTGTGAACAGTGGAATTCAGAAAAATTAAGTTGTAATTCTTGTAACTTGCCACTCAATGATTTCCATATACAGTATTCTATGTCATTCAGCATAAAATGACAGTGAGAAAGATATAGTAACAAATATCCTTTCAAAACTGAGAAAAGAGGAAAAGACGTCGAATATGTACCTTGTTCTTGTAGTTTTACAGAACGATTGTATTATGTCTCACGTGACTTGAGCACGATATAAAGAACAAATGAGCAGTGACAGACGTAAAGCTTTACTCCAGTGTTGCATGTTGACCCCTGCTGTTGGTAAGGTCCACTAATCAGCTTATACCATGACAGGCTATAAGTGGCACAAACTGTCTTTTTAATGTTGTTTCTAAAGTTACTTATATATGCTAGTAAACCTATTCTAGTAAAATGCTAAACCTCACATTCTTCAAATGTTTTGAGTTTGTTATTCACTTTTATTTTGTAAAGGAAAATCTCAGTTAGTAGTAGTCTCCTAACAGTCTGGCTCAGTGTCCTTCTCTGTCTGAACATGTCTGCTGTACTTTTATCAGTTTGTCTATCATTTTGACTGACAGACTGACTGCCTCCCTCCGTCCCCTGTCTGTCTGTCCGTCTGACTCTGTCTGTCTGTCTGCCTGTGTTTGTCTACCTGCCCCCTGTCAGGAAACGTTGTCTAAAGTGACGCGAATGTTATTTTAATTGATTAGTTATTTACATGATTAGTTCTGCAGTTGTCTTATTTTGTATTTTGCCTTGGATCTGCAGTCAAACACGAGAAAAAGTATTTAAGTATTTAAGTGATGCGCACTGACCAGAAACATTTTTTATTTTCTTGGCCTTAAAGTGGCCATATGGATGTAAATTTGGTATTTATTTTGGATTTTTATTTGATAAAACAGCTTCACTAAGTTTTTCTACTTGAAAAAATAATGTGAAATAACATATACCGAGTCTATGTTCACAACTCAATAAACGGCAAGACATTAAACAATGTGTAAAATGTTTGTTATTGTACGTACAATAAGAAACTTTTTGCACTTTTTGCATCTTTTTTGCAAATAAATACCAAATTCTCATTCATATGGCCACTTTAAAAACTCATACCGTGAGATCTATGCTAGTTACAAAAGAGTGGCTGACCTCTTATGTTACCGTTTAATTCTCCATCAGGGTTACTTTCTGTGATGTTCGTTTGTGTACCGGGATCACTTGGACTTCAGGGAATTACCTCAGACTATACATACTATATCCATGGTTAACTTGGATCATTTTAGAAGTAGCCATGAAGCAGATCGAAGCTCCTAGACTAGGCCTACCTGTTGCCTTCAGCTCACTCCCTTCTAAAGTGAATCCATACTTTCTTCCAATTTAACATCTGATAGACATTAAATATACAATACTCAAATGATTAGGTGATAAAATAATCAGCACCATAAATGAATTAAACGGAAGTGTTGTTGTTGACTTAATTCAATGCAAATGATATTGACAAATATGAAAATAAGCGGAGAGACTTTGAAAACTTTGCGAATATTACAAAGTTGTACTTGCTATCGGTAACAGAAGCGTCAAATTTCATATATTTTGGTACATCATAAATCAAACATAACAAAGCGACAATGTACTTTAAAGCTTGTTGCTGTAGCTTTTATTTTTAACGAGAAATTTGTAGAATGAAAGATTTTTCGATAATTAGTCAATATGTTCAAATGTCATAGTTTGATATAATTATTTTTCCAAATTAAGGTGTATATCATGTATAATAGCTGTAACTCAGAATTTCGCATTCCAACTATGTGTGTATGAACTAAAGACGGCTATGGTTTGGACTTACGGGAGGCATTAAGGTTACATCTGGTTTTATGAATTAATGATACATATCATGAATTAAGTGAGTTAGTAATAATAGTAGCATGACAAGTAGTAGTTGTCATAAAAGCAAAAACGTTTAATTGGTCAGCATTATGTATGCCACCTGGATGTTGATAGTTGATAGTTGTTCTTCTTCCGGGTTATTTAAACACCAACCTAAAAGAAAAACAATAATGGCTTCATGTAATGGATACTTGGTCAGAATAATCAAACTGTGAATTTTCACTATTATAATAAAGACAGTTTCAGTTTGGAAATGAAGTTACCATATTGTTGTCATACGAGATAAATGGATATAGTTTCTATGCATTCGTAATACTAAAATTATTCTGCATTGTCTTAGATTTCTCTACAGAAGCTCATGAGTAGTTCATATCTTAAACAATTTATCATAATGGTCTGAGATTGATGAAGTAAAATAAAACATTTGATATCAAAATGCGTCAGTGACAATATAAATTCAGGTAATTACTCAATTGCATGTAAAAATTAAAGACTTACGATTATTTGCAACCTTTTTCGATCAGGGATTCCAAGTATCTGCTTAGTTTGCCCACTTCACGGGGTTCACGGCCAGCCTTCATAAGCTTTCCGTTTTCCGGCCGACTCCCATCCCTGTTACTTTGAGCATCAATGGCAATGGCTGCAAGAACCAACGCTAGGACGAGTACTATCATTACTTTCTTCATCATGGATAATCTATTTTATTTTTTGAAATAGACAATGAGTAATGAGTAAGTTGCCAGCAGTAAGATTATAAAAATGCCCCCCCCCCAGTACCATGCATCCTTTTTAGCACAATTGAACTGATAAGGTTCAGTATTGCTATATGCATGGCAAAGTGTCTGTCTGTCTGTCTGTCTGTCTGTCCTCTGTGAGTGTGTCTGTGCGTATGTGTGTGTGTGTGTGTGTGTGTGTGTGTGTGTGTGTGTGTGTGTGTGACTTTAAGTCAAAAACCCCTGGACCGATTGCAATGATATTTAGTGGGTGTATTACCTTGTGTGTCTAGTTGGGAAATTGTTCAAATCAAAATGATCTTACCACCGGTGTGTGATTTTGGTCAAAAAACTTAAACTCAAAAATTCCTTGGCAGATCGGTCTGAAATTTAATGGGAACATTCTTAAGAGTGTTTAGATTAAGAATTGTTCACGGCATGATGATTCCGTCAGTGATATGCAAATTAGGGATAAAAAATGTGTCTTTTGGTCAAAAAATCTTTAATTCCAAAACTTTATGTTTACTTCGTAAACTATATGCAGATTGGGCTGAAATTTAATGGGGGTGCAGCTGGGGGTGTATAGATGAAGAAATATTAAACATATAATGATCTCATCAGTGATATGCAAATTAGATGTTATAAATGTGAATTTTGGTCAAAATCCTATATCTCAAAATGCTCTTCGTCAGTGAGACTGAAACTGGGTGAGATGTTTCTAGAAATGTTATTCTGCAGATTATCTTCAAAACCTTTTCACACAATTGGCCCTAGCAACCATGACCATGACCTTAGCAACAACCAAATGGTAGTATATTTTGTTCAAATAACAACATCATATGGTAGGCAGGTGAGTAAACATTCAAGCAATGTATGCAAATACCACTAGCAACCATGACCAACGCCCATAGCCACAGCCAAATGATCACATATGTTGCAAAGATAACAACAGGATTCAAAGACAAGTGAATAAACATTCAAAAAATGTATGTGCCTAGTAACAAGACCACGCTGATAGCAACAGCTAAATACTCATGAATATTGCAATGCTAACAACAGGGATTAATAGACAAAGGAATAATCATTGAAAATGTATGCAAAGATACCTAACAACAAGGCGACGCCCATAGCAACAGCCAAACGATCTTGTATATTGAAAAGAGAACACCAGGGATTCAAAGACAAGGGAACGACCATTCAAAAAGTGAAAGCAACTATGTCTAGCAACATGGCCATGCCCATAGCAACAGCCTAATGATCGTGTGTATTGTAAAGATAACAGCAGGGTTGGATAGGCAACTGGATAATCATTCAGCAAATGAACACCTATACCTAGCATGGATCAACATGTGGGTAAACATTTCTAAAAACTGCACAGTTGGGCTACAACGCCAGTCGCTCTATTTTTGTAAAATGGTGACAATAATATAAAAGTACAATATATTTTACCAACATTCTGTGTGAAATGTGTTCGATAGTTTGTGTGTGTCATCATATGAAACCACCAAGCACTTGGTTACTTTGCTAAAACAAACTTCATAGTGGAATAGCTGAGCAGCAGAACCACTTCTATACATGTTACAAAAAGCCAACAACAACAACAACAACAACAACAACAACAACAAAACAACAGAGCTATTCTGGACGATAGGTCACTTGTTGTTATTGTGCAATGAACTGTTGTTGTCTAGACTTGCCTCAGGCTGTTTAATAGCTTTCTACGAAGTTGGGGACATTCTCTATTCAATTGCCAAATTAATGGTATGATTAGAACATACGTCAATTTAGGTTCTGCCTTCAGTAGCTGCCCTAGAAACTAACAACAAATAAAAGACCATATCAGACAACAGATTACATAAATATATCGAAAAGCATGAAGAAGCAATGCACTTAGGAATGAAATGAGGAAGTTTTAAAGAATAACTGAGAGTTTTTTCGCTTCTGCGATCATCAAATGGTAGAATCAGTTTGATAAAGTCTATATGTTCACTTGCATATTTGCTGGTACAGTATATGGCAACCTGCACAACACAGCAGGACGAACCGAGACCTATTTGTTTCCTATTCCGCGAAGCGCCCACTGTGCGTGCAAGGTCAACAACGGGGTCAAATTTGGCAAGCGACTAATGATTATTCATAAGGCAGTATATTATAATTACCGTCTGGTTTACAATGATATGCCTAAACTGGATAATTTTCTTGCAATGTAGTCTTTATTTATGTCTGCGCTGCATTTTTTATTTTTGGCGCACTTATTTTTAGAGACGGCCAGTCAGCATGTCGTAACATTGAGTTGAGTTACAGTGGAATGTTTCGTGTTTATATTATTTACACTCCTTGATATTTTGTCGTGTTAGGACCTTCTATCTTTCATATATCAGCCAATATTTGGTAGTTTTGATGTTAGGATTAAGTGCCCTTGTATTTAGTACTTTTTATAACATTAACTGACCTATTTTCGTAATTTCAAGCCTGGCTTAAATATCGTTAGTTTTGTCAACGGCTAAGAATACTTGACGATAAAATCATATACTCAAATACAGATTACAATAATATAGCAGTGTTGCAGCCTTTTGAAAGAGTGGGACATAAATAGTGTCCCAAGACTTTCATTTTTCTGGGTCATCATACATTTGTGGGGGGGGGGACATTACAAAAAAAGCACCAATGGCATTGTAGCACAACAGTACAGTTTTCAAAATATTAACCCACATGCTGACCCATTCTAGATATTTGCTGAATAATGATTTATTAATAATAATAATGATAATTATGCAGTATGCGATATACATGATCATTTGACTGTTCGTGTAGGCGTGGTCATGTTGCTAAACATATTTGCATACAATTTTAGTGTGGGTCATCTGTGACCCATTACTTCCAAAATTGTGGGTCAGGTCAAAACAATGTGTGTCTGAAAATGACCCAAAGACCCCCTCTGGCTGCAACACTGAAGATAGAGTATTAATTAAAAATTGTAAAAGATACGAATTTTGTCTATTATACTCGGAAAATGGATGCAAAATTTGAACATTACAAGTTGAAATTTGAAAAATTGAACCGACGAGATGTTTGCACCCTGTTGAATTCAGAAAACGCTATTGTGGGCTGTGGGAAATTACATCAGTATTCTATGCCATTTAGCATAACATGACAGTGAGAAAGACATAGTAACAATCCGTTCAAAACCGAGAAAAACAGGAAAACACGTCGAATACGTACCTTGTTCTTGTAGTTTTACTGAACGATTGTGTTATGTCTCACGTGACTTGAGCAGGATCTAAAGAACCAATGAGCAGTGACAGAAGTAGAGCGTTACTGATGTGTTGCATGTTGACCCCGGCTGTTGGTATGGTTCACAAAACAGCTTAAACCATGACAGGCCCAATCTATAAGTGACGCAAACTGAGAATTTAATTTTGTTTCTAAAGTTACTTCCATAAAATACGGTAGTAAACCTATTCTAACCAGATTTAAACTGAATGCCTTCTGTCGTAAGGGCAAAGTTTTGAGATTGTCGTTCCTACAGACAATTGTTGGAATATAATAGAACATGTACAATAAGTTATTTTTCTCATTGATTACTATTTGCCCATTGCCGTTTAGTGATCTCCTGGCCAACCACAACATGTAATGTGAAGCTTTACAGGACGTTGTAGCATAGCATTCACCGTAGAAAGAGTTTTAAAGGCCAAGAAAATTTGTTTCTGGTCAGCGCCATTCACGTGTTATTTTTTTCAGCCAATTAATTCAGTCTGCAGATGAAAGGGAAAACACAAAAGTAACTCTCCCTACATTAATTGCCACTAGTGAAGACAACTGCAAAGCTAATCATGAACTAGCCTATGACATCTGCCCCCGGCATCTGCCCAACATACACGCTTGCTGTAAAGTACTAAATAAAAAGAACAGTAACTTCTGAGGAAATCAAAAAAGTTGTACTATAGTAACAAACTTAAAGCTTGCCGTGGTGACTCGACCAAGCTATGGAAAGAAATCAATGGCTTGTTAGGTAAAACTCATGGACCCCAGTCTCATCTTCCTAGCAAAATTAATAACGATGAACATGTTAATCACACCTGTCACCCTGACAACACTATAACAGATCCTCTTCATATTGTAGAAACTTTCAATGATTTCTTTTCAAACATAGGTAGAAACTTAGCTGACAATGTAAATAGTAATTCTAATTATAGGAACTTTATTCATTCGCCATGCAACTCATCCATTTATTTTCACCCTATCTCAAAACAAGATGTCATTAATGAAATCATGTTACCAAACCCCTCTAAAGCAACTGGTTACGATAACAACTTACCTGCCCGATTGCTTCGTGATGGCGCTAGTGCCATTGCTACACCACTTTGCCATATCATAAATCTTTCACTTTCATGTGGTATTTTTCCTGATAGTCTTAAAATTGCTCGAGTAACTCCAATTTATAAAAAGGGTCCCCATATAACACTGGTAACTATCGACCAATTTCCCTCCTTCCACAACTTAGCAAAGTTTTTGAAAAAGTTATTTACAGGCAACTAATTTCTTTTCTCGACAGACATTCCTTGATTTACCCCCATCAGTATGGTTTCAGGAAAACATATAGCACTAAACTAGCATTAATTAATCTCCTTGAAGATATTTTACAAAAGATTGATAATGGGAATGTAATATTAGGAGTCTGTCTTGATCTGGCTAAAGCATTTGATACCATTGATCACGAAATTCTCTTAGATAAACTCAACTACTATGGAGTGAGGGGTGTCCCACATAACTGGTTTAAAAGCTACTTGTCCAACAGAAAACAGTTTGTTAAGGTTGGCAGGTACAGCTCCTCACATAAACTTATTAGTCATGGAGTGCCTCAGGGATATATTCTGGGTCCCATACTTTTCCTTCTTTATATCAACGATCTTCCTTACTATTCTTCTTACTTCAAATCAAAGCTTTTTGATGATGACTCAACTTTCTTTCATTCATTCTCAAATAATGTGAACATCGATGATGCTAACCTTCACTTCAAAGACATTTTTAACTGGTGTTATGCAAACAAATTAACCATTAACCAGGATAAAACTAATTACATTTCTTTTCCACACATCAAAGCTCATTTCATCGGAGCGGGTCAATTTTTATTAACACAAAAGAAGTTAAAGAGACTGAACAGGTATCACATTTAGGCATTACCCTTGACTGCCATTTGACGTGGAAATCACACATAAACAATATATGTGCAAGGATCAGTCCCAAAATTGGAATAATTGCAAAACTTAGACACTTTGTTCCAAGTTATGTTCTGCTTTTATTGTTTAACTCTCTTGTCCTTCCCCATATTTCATATTGCCTTGAACTTTGGGGAAGCACTTACCCCTCTGCTTTAGTCCCTCTTCATAAGCTCCTAAAGAGGTTAGTGCGTGTAATGACCTTCAGTCCTCCACGAACTCCTAGTGAACCACTATTCAAGGAATTAAATATTTTGAACATTTACCAGCAATTTAATTACCAGGTTGGGATATTCATGTATGACCTCTTAACAGACAGATTACCTCATAAATTCACAGACTATTTCAGTTTTCCAAGTCATGGCTACAACACTAGATCTACAGCACACTCTCATATCCTTATTCCAAAAAGAAATCTTCGTCTGGGTCAATTTTCACTTAGTTATCATGGAGCTAAATTTTGGAATAGCTTACCTGCATCAATAAAAAACATATCCAGATAAGAAATCATTTCAAGCGTGCCCTCAGAGATTGTATTATTCTAATGTAATTTTATTTGTATTTAATGTATTTTTCACACCCGAAATGTATATACCTACGTACATGTATTCTTCTTTTCTCTGATTAATTTATACTTTTCATGAGCCGGGGGGGGGGGGGGGGGCGGGGGGGGGATGGGTGACTGGACACCTACTAGCTTTTCATTAGCTATCTTCCAGCACCCAGTCGCATTTCTCATTTTCATTTAATTTGTATTTATTTATCAATTTGTGTTATTGCGAATAAAGAACTTAAAGTCAACTGCAATGATGAGTGGTTTGATTAACGTTTGTTGAGAATGTAAAAAAATAATCGCATTGTTGCACCACTTTAGACAACATTTCCTGACAAGAAAATACTTTTTTTCTTTCTTGTGACCTACTGAAAAAATGCCAATAACTGATCAAAACTAAACGCTACATCATTAATATTTTCTGGACAAGTGTGCTTTGGTATCACAAATGTATGTATCAAATTATATTGGATTTGAGGAGTGCATTGAGATATAGCCTAATTACAGAAAAGTTAATTATGTAAATTGTTCATTAATATTCATGAAATGTTTACCAAAACCTAACCAGTTCTTGTCGCCACTACCTTGCAGAACACATGCAATAAATTTCGTTTGAATTGAGCCAGTCCTTTTTTTTTTTAGAAAATGGTGATAAAGTCGCACCATTTTAGACAACCTTTCCTGACCAGAAACTATTTTTTTCTTTTTGTGGCCTGCCGAAAATATGACAATAACTTATATTATTAAAACTAAAAGCTACATTAGTAATATTTTCAGGACAGGTGCGCTTTGGTATCGCAAATGTATGTACCAAGTTATAATGAATTTGAAGCATGCATTCTTGAGATATAGCCTAATTCCCAAAAACTGTTTTCATTCTGCCAGTCACGACATCAGTGCAGAATGGTATGAACGTTTTGACAGATCGATTATGTATATTTCGTTTTTCCTCAGTATGGCTGGCGCTGCCGGGGCCGGTAGCTTGCATAGCGGGTGTTTAGAAACCGATACAGCTTTGAAGACAAAAAGTTGCTTTATGTATATGTAACAGATACAATCCGACCAATATGCGTACACCGGCTCATTCCCTTTGTTGTGTATTGAGTTTCGAAATCCAATATACTCCGGAAATAACTCATACACTGCTATCATACCACCACAACAATAATAATAACAGTGTCTGCGCCATCGTGCATGTCTGCATATCTTCCGGGCTATTTATACATTCTAGCTAATACACATACACAAACAAAATTAGACACTCGCTTCACACTACAAGTTCTCAAATACAGTGTCTGCTGTACTGTGCATTATCTCAGAGGATATTTTTGACATTGGAGTTAGAATTACACACATCAATGAAGTTGGATACTCTCTGCACTCTCCATGTTCATAAATGTAAACTGAGCGAAACGTCGCTTTCGACAAGACATGCTTAGCTACTGAAAGGTTCACACGCACAAGCTATTGACGTTTATTTGGCTAGGCTTTCGCCACCATCGATCATTCATTTTGACAGCTCTTTCTGGTTGATAACAAACTCGATACTTTAAGTTACAAACATCTTCCTGTTGGAGTATATTGCGCACACAGTCAAATATACTCCGGATGTTGACTTTTTATTACCATGTCTGTCTAATATACTCCGGGTATGGACTTTTCATTACCCGGATGGTATTTCTCATATTCTCAGCTCCCTGGATTTTGAAGCGGGAAGTTTGAGGACACTTGATTGGCTGATCACCCGATTAGTCACTGTCGCTTGACAAGTAACGCCCACGCCGGTGTACAAACAAATGTATACGAACTACAAAAAAGTTCCATCAAGAGCGAAACCAGGTTCGTCAAGAGTTACCAGGAACGGATAGGCTAAAATTTAAAAAGGAAGAATGAACACGGCTGAACAATCGTAATTATTCTCACCGTAAATTAGTTGTTTTTATAGATCGATTTTTGTAAATCTATAGTCACAGACTGAAATGTCCATTGGTGTAATAACGATTAATCTAGTTCCCGACGGTGACGTTAACTTTCCTCCTAACGGTGATGTTGACAGTGAAAGTATGAACGCTGATGTTGATTTCCACTGTTTACTTTAATGTAGTGTACCATAATGTACGAGGGGAGGGGTGGGGTACTGTATAATTACACATTGAAATATCTGTAACCGGGAGGAGCAACAAAACTTTTTGGGTAAATTTCGGGAGGGCCATGAAATTTTTGGAGAGCGTGAAGGCGAGGGGGGGGGGGGGGTGCGTGCAATTTTTTTTGACCAAACTAATCTCCCCCCCCCCCCGGACGTAAATTCTGACCCCTGCCTAAGTGATGATTAGATGTATGGATTTTGCCTACTGAAAGCCAATGGTAAGTGTTGTAAGCCTGGGCAACCATACACAATCTTTTACTATTTATTGTATAATATGTTCAAAAGAAGCTGCTTAATGTGTGTGCATATATATATATATATACATATAAATATATATATATATATATATATATATATATATATATATATATATATATATATATATATATATATATATATATATATATATATATATATATATATATATATAGATAGATAGATATAGATAGATAGATATTATTTTATTATAGTGACACAGTTTCACATACAGAAGTATACACATACATAAAGTACTCAAAGAGAAAATTCTTTGTAATACACAAGTAGTAATTATGTGAAACCCCAGCCAGGTAATTATTGGCTTATGAGTCACTGTACCAAAAGTACCAAAATACATGTATCTTTTTGTACCAAATATATATATATATATATATACACACACATATATACACACACATATATATACACACATATATATACACACACACACATATATATATATATATATATATATATACAAATGTACAATAAATAATTTTTATTATTATTATCATTATATAAGTCATGCCACTACCACCCATCATTGCATACCATAAACCAGCTACAGTAGGTGACATTATACATCAGAACAAACGCCAAATCTGACAAGATATTTATCTACAGTTTATTGTATACAGTCTATGTTAACATGACAATAAAATTACAATTGACAAAAAAGACATGTCACAGAAATTAATACTATGAGTCTGATTTTTGCCTTTTAGTTTGTGGTGAGGTACTCGTTTCTTGTACATCCTGTTTTGTAGATTTCTGAAGTCTTTCTTTCTTTCTTGATAGGTATTCTTGCACATTATTGAATGCTTTCTTATGTAGGTGACTGTAAAATGGTTCCACAGGGGCACAGTCTATGCAAGAAATAAAAACATTTATTTTTTTGTCAAAAAGTATGACACTCGTGTAATGCTATGTGCTCAAGTTTGACAGCTATACTACAGTGCTTATACCATGCACGAGCTAAGTTGAACAAAAAATATGGAATACGTACTCCGGTCGTTCTACGTCACAACAGTGGTCATCTATGTCACAATATATGTCTACGTCACTGGTTCTGCTGTGTTTGAAATATGGGTCAAAATGTTCAAAATTGCCAATACTTTCACACATTGTCGTGACACAGACATGTGTTGTCATGACACAGAATGACCAGGATATAAATTCCATATTTTTTTGTTCAACTTTGCTTGTCCATGGTATAAAGAATACAGTATGGACACCCTAACAGAAATATACCCTAATATCAATGCCAGTGTGGTATACTTGGGGTATTTGTACTTATGTTTGCTGTGGCTGTACATTCACAAGCATAGAAAGTGAAAGTGTGAAAGTATAGCTGCAATAAATACCACAACTAAGAGTGCAAGTACCCTGCATACCAATCTGATTAAAATCTGATGTAGTGAAGTGGGTGTGATTTCTTTATTTACTTCTGTTTTCTACTTAACTTTTATTGTCGTTTGTTCTTTTTTGTTCTGTGAGTAAGTGCCTTGTTCCTACATCTGACACAATACCATAGGAGTTCATGTACAAATTCCACATGCTTAGTAGATTTACTCAACCAATGAGAATGCATAATACACGGAAACATACGGGTACAGTCCCTCAGAACACTCTGTTCAGAAAGAGCTCGAGCGCAGACAGCGATGTTATCGTTATTGTTTGGTGGTTATCTTTCTTTCAATTTCGATTGTCAAGTTTTATATTGTAAGATGGATTCTGATTGGCTACATGTAAGTACGGGATTTGAATGTGAACTCCTATGATATTGTATCAGATGTAGAACCTTGGCGCCCACTCACAGAACAAAAAAGAATGAAAATAAAAGTAGAAAACAGAGGTAAATAAAGAAATTGCACCAAGTTCACAACATCAGATTTCAATCAGACTGCCAGAGTACCTACATTGGCATCCTGGCTTCATACTATTTCTATTATCAACTGATTATGACACATGTTTACCAGCAAAAGAAAATTTCCCAAAATACAAAACTGTGTGTTCATATGATTTCACTACACTGGATGTTTGTGTATTCATTTACATACATGTATACTGGCAGTTTATTTTTGTTACTGCACTGCCAGTGGAAACTATAGTGCAATGCAATAAAATCATGTCTTACCTTTAAAGAAATCCCAGTCATTTCTGATAGTTTGGAAGGTGCGTGTGTCTTCATCGTCACGATCATTACTCAGAACTGTAAGCTAATGACAAGTAGAGACAGCTGTTTATTTATCAGCCAATCTAAACAACATGGCCATGGTAAATTAATTAAGACGTTCTACTCTGATACATATTAAAACAAAATTAACAAGACTTATCTGGAAGTTGAAGTTTGAATGTAATTCTACCGAATTATCTCGAGCACTGAGTGATCAAGTGACCAAATCCCAGATGGAAATAAACCAAGCCATAACTATCATGCATATTAATCCTGATATGTACGGAATATACTTTGAAGGCTGCAGATTGCATCACCACAGTCAAGATTTTTGCTTACTGAGATAGGCACAAACTGACACTATTGTTGCACCGTATTGATGTGAGCTATTGAATGAATAAAAGTTTTAGTTTGTGTCTATCTCAGTAAGCCAAAATCTCCATTGCTGTTGTTATAATATCGGGCTGACTGCATCAAACACTGAACAGCTTGGTAATGAGTATGGATTGCTGACAATATCTATCAACACCAAATACAACACTTACCATTGGCTTGACTTTGTCATCACTTTCATATTTATAAAGACTTAACGGTTTTGTAGAATTTGGCAGGAGAACACACATTATGTTGTCATGGAAACTGACATCCCATGGAGGTACAGTGGTATCCAGTTTACAGAGTTGTGAGATGTTTACTTTTGGACTATTTCCCTGGATCTGTACAACCCATACTGTGGGATTTTTTTCAACTAAGACGGCAGCTAGATTGTGTTTGGCTGAACAAGAAATGCATGACACTGCCAAAGTTTGATTTTCTTCAGTGTACAGCTTGAAAGTGTCCAAAAGTTGACCCTGTGAAAAATTCCATGCTCTGATAGTTCCATCCTGTATAAAAATGGAAAAGATAAATGTAATAATATAATACCACCTCCCTGTGGTGTAGCGGCAAGAGCTCAGGATTAGCAGTCAGGTTATGGGTTCGAATAATGGTGATTTGGAATATCGTCACATTTCAATCAGTGCAGAACGAGTGACATAGACACAGGTTGTCATTATGTATAATGACCAAGGTATCAATATTTTCTGTTTAAAGACAATAACTTGGCTTGTGTGTGGTATGAAAACACATACATAACACAGGCTGCCAGTAACTGAGAAGGATTAAATCCTTCACATTACAATGTCTATCCTCTCAGGTCCCAAATGCAAATGATTATTCTCACCCAACCAATCAAAAGGAAATTTTAAATTCATTCTTCAGTTTGTTACATTACATGTCACATGTATTTTGAATATTAATATTAATATGTACTGTAAATATGTTTTGGCCACAAAATAATTTCTGTTCATTACACATTCTAGAAATAAGTTACAAAAGAGACCATTGGCAGATCTGATTGGTTCAACTTATAATACACAAACCATGTTTACTTAATTCCTTCAAACCTACCCCTGATCCTGTAATCAGTACTTCTGGTTGCCATGGTAGCAGCATAAGCCGACTTACAAAACTGTAATGAAGAACACATTACCATTGTTTACACAGATAATTGATAATTGTTGTGATTCATACATACCCAGGAGTCAATGTTCATTTCTTGTAATCTATCTTTTCAAATTCATGTTTGTAATATACAGATACAGATAGATATAGATACAGATACACACACACACACACACACACACACACACACACACACACACACAGACAGACAGATAGATAGATACAGATACAGATACAGATACAGATACAGATACACACAGACACAGGCACATGGGGATGTGTTAACACAGTAAATACAATTTGGTACAATCAGATTATGGAAGTGCCATAGTTGTGCACATCATAACTGATCATTTCAACAACAAATTTCAATTTGGTTCAAAGACACATTGAATATGATTCATTACTCGTGGTAATTTGTGAAATGTATGTGATGAACAAAGGGGTAGCTAATAATATTTACTACGTATGTGTTAAGCATTAGTTATGATAATGTACAATGTATATTGTATCCATTTGGATAATGTCTAACCCTGGTTGATAATACTTGGTATGTGATAAGCAGTAGTTATGTATATCGTATCCATTTGGATAATGACTAGCTAAGGTTGATAATACTCACTCTGTATGTGCTAAGCAGTAGTTATGTATATTGTATCCATTGGGATAATGACTAACTAAGGTTGATAATACTCACTCTGTATGTGCTAAGCAGTAGTTATGTATATTGTATCCATTTGGATAATGACTAGCTAAGGTTGATAATACTCACTCTGTATGTGCTAAGCAGTAGTTATGTATATTGTACCCATTTGGATAATGACTAACTAAGGTTGATAATACTCACGCTGTATATGCTAAGCAGTAGTTATGTATATTGTACCCATTTGGATAATGACTAACTAAGGTTGATAATACTCACTCTGTATGTGCTAAGCAGTAGTTATGTATATTGTACCCATTTGGATAATGACTAACTAAGGTTGATAATACTCACTCTGTATGTGCTAAGCAGTAGTTATGTATATTGTACCCATTTGGATAATGACTAACTCGGATTTTCTCATCTCTGTCAGCTGTAATGACAAATTTGTCATCCTCTGATACAACCTGGAAAGTAATGTTATGACAAGCTATAAAACTGGTGTATTAAAAACTGGTATACAGTGGCATAAACTGGAATACACTTGTTGAAGTTTTTATCACTCTGTTTTTTTCAGATACTGTTTCACATGATATAACATTTTGTATTCTATGTGATGTTCATGTATAAAGTTACTGAAGGGCAGCTAGATTTTTTACTTCTCTACCATGCCTCATTCAGAAAACGTAACCCCAATACTATGCTTCAAATCAGTTCCTAGCACCCTATGTATCATGTTATTGTTTACACACATACATGGCAAACAATATGTCACCCTCAGATAATTCCTAAACCCAAAACATCTAGGAGCACTGAGAGATGTTCAAGAATTGTACATACCAGCTGGCTTCTTAGGTGCTAACACAGAAAACCTGTACACATTTCCAGCTCTGTCTGCCAGAAGTAGGTAGTTTTATCCCCACCTCCCTCCTCATCCCAAAATCCTGATCCCATCCCTGGTCATGTCTAGATTCCTAACACCTAGCTGCATTGACAGCTGACCAGTATCATATCAGCCGGCTTCTCAGGCTCTAACACATATACATGTATGTGTCTCCTGCTTTGTCAGATAGGAGTATGTAGTTTTATCCTCCCCCCCCCCCCACCCACCCCTATCTCCCTCAATAGTCGTCCCTCATCACAATTTCTGAAAACTCACCACATCTAGGAGCATTGACAGATGTCCCAGTATCATATCAGCTGGCTTCTCAGGCTCTAACACAGAAAACCTGTACACGTCTCCTGCTTTGTCAGTCAAAAGTATGTAGTCTTCTTTATTGTTGAATGTTAAAGCCGTACATCGCTTTACAACAGTTCTGCAAGTATAAAATAAAACAAACTGTCTGATTTTGAAGGAAAGATTGGTCATTATTGCCACTGTTTCTGAGGGTTTTCAGCCCTTCACTTGTTTCAAGAAGTTCAACTGCAGTCTTCTATTTCCGTCATTCTGTTCTCAAAGAAAAATTTACCAAAAATTGGAAAAGGTGTTCATTGGACAAATAATGCCCAATGCACCAATAATTTTGTACAGAATTTACTTGCCATAGCTTAACAGTGTCAGAGTGCACTAGTGAATGACAATTCATTGTGCATAGAATATATATATGTGCAGTTGTTCTAATTATGCCATAGGGTGGCATTACAGTATGTGACTGAACAACATCATAGCACATAACAGGACAACACCACAGTATGTAATGGGACATCACAGCATATGACATGGCAACATCACAACATGTGACAGGACAACATCCCAGCATGCAACAGGACAACATCACATCCAACATACATTTCCCATCACATAAATAGTTTCTTGACATGTAATAAAAATATTACAGCCCTAATATTAGCAGTTGTGCCTTCAGATCAACATGTAATCTGCTCAGAGTCTGTCTTTAGATAGGGTACCATCAAATCCTCACATGTAATTCTCATACTGGGGCAGTCATTTATAATATCCACAATACATGTATATACCTTGTAAATTGGAGTGTCCACTCCCTGTTATTGTCTTCATTTGTCATCCATACCTTTAATTGTTTACAATCGTTACAAACAGCAAAATACCTGCCACTTGGGGAAAACCTACATGCTAAAATCCTGCCATCACTGAAAAAAAAATTAAAGATAAAAGATAGAGCAAACTATCAGCAGTAACCATCTCCATGGTAATTACGAGAATGGACAAGATGTCTTTATTTAGTTAATAAAAGAGAGAATTATATACAACTGAAAGAGAGAAAACTCAGAAAACAGCCAGGAAAGAAGAAGAAAAAGTGTCATATAACCACAGAAATCAACCAGTGAATTGATCAGTATCACACAAAAAATAAATTTTATTTCACCACAAAAATTAATCCATCAATCAATCATTCAACCAAATAATCAATCAATCAACAGATCAATTGATTGATCGATCAATCAATCAATTACATGCTTGCTGTTCCCTGTGTCCAAACTCCCTAAATTTGATACACAAATTTGTATCTTTGTACAGACAGTCAAAGTTGTTCTACATACTCTTGTTGTAACCTTACCTTTCCTCACTTGTTTTGTCATCACTTGTTGTTTTGTCTGATGAATGTGTATCTTTGTCACTTGTTTCATACACTGCTATCGGTTTTGATCGTCTGAAATAAAAGATATTTCTTAAATGAAACATTTACATATCTTGGCAAACAGACTTTCTTTTGTTTTGTTACATACAATGTCATTTTCTCAACAAATTTATAAAAATCATTATGAAATCAACGAATTTACACTTAAATATGTTTGTGTGTGCATGCATGCATGCGTAAGTATTAAATAATTCATAATTTCATTGCATTTATCCCCAATAGTGCTAATTTTAAGACTTATCAACTCGTGAGGCATCGAATGTGCATTTCATGCAATTGCTAATATCCTGACAACAGAAGCACGAACCTGAAAATTGCCTGTTTTAATCAATCTTACTTCTTAGCAGTTGCATAACTTGTTGATGGTTGAGTGATTTCGTCATTTCTCATTTGCAACCATAGCCTAGCCTACCGTCGTTTGCATCTTTAATTGACTGTCAACCAACAATACTTTCTTAGAATGTGCGATTCAGTTGAACGAGAGAAAGATAAACTATACAAAAAATTGCTGAAGTACTTTGAAGTTTGATGACCTCTGGCAC
Organism: Glandiceps talaboti; assembly: GCF_964340395.1. Classification (NCBI taxonomy): domain Eukaryota; kingdom Metazoa; phylum Hemichordata; class Enteropneusta; family Spengelidae; genus Glandiceps; species Glandiceps talaboti. Next base: position 10,525,797 of record NC_135552.1, read on the forward strand.
TTTGCAGTGGTCGCCATACGAATGGTCTTCCGAAGAGTAGAAATGAATGACTGAGACTGGAGATGCAGCGTTCGTACATCTTCAATCGTTTTTACCTTAAAGAAAGGGTGACATGTGATTCTAAGTTATGCCTCCTGATTGAAAATATCACTGTTTCAAACATATCACACTCTAACATTACCTACCCTTTCACATAAACTTTGAAACGTGTTTTGTTGACGCACACGACGAACTCACGCTTTCCTATGATGGCAGCCATCTTGATGAATTGTTTGTTTGTAACTTGTAACCTCAAAATTCGCCAAACTGTCACCACGGGGGGGGGGGGGGGGGTATTTACATACGCAAGGGAAAATGTATAACACCAACAGATACACCATGAACCGTGTTATAACCAAATAAATAAAATAAACATACGCAAGTAAAAAAAACATCCGTGAGTAGGGAGCTAAGTAACCGTGTTATAAGTAAAATAGATAAGTAAGTAAATAAATAAATAAACAGGCATGATATGCATGGATAAACGAAGTATCATTTTTAAACTCATGGATAACTATCTATAAACATCTATAACCATCCATAACATAACAATCATGTATGCAAGTGAAATGACAAACAGACAAACAAACAAACAAACAACCAAAATATTATGTAAATTTGTTAACGATTATGGATTCCGACCAATATGACATATTGGTAGTGTAATTGAGGTTATATATATATGCGTATATATATATATATATATATATATATATATATATATATATATATATATATATATATATATATATATATATATATATATATATATATATATATATATAACATATATGTATTCATTTATCTATTATTTATACCGCTCTACATACACATCAATCTGATTAAAATCTGATGTTGTGAAAGCGGCTAGATGCCTGTATTTACCTCTATTTCCATTGTTTGTGTCGTTTGTTTTGTTCTGAGTGATCGCCGCCTACATATGTATTGAACACTGTTTACCCCAGTATATACATATTACATATATTGAGTTTATATATATATATATATATATACACACATACATACACACACAAACAAACACAAACACAAACACAAACACAAACACAAACACAAACACAAACACAAACACAAACACAAACACAAACACAAACACAAACACAAACACAAACACAAACACAAACACATACGTTAAATAACGTTATGCCCTTACGTGTGTTATTCTTTCAAGGGATTCTAGCCTATGTTAATCTTGACATTATGATGCACACCACCTGTTACATGGTTTGACTATAATAAATGTATTTGAATACAGCTCAGAATAACCGTCACATGGTACACGTATTATACAACAACAAATATTTTAATTCCGTGGATCACCTCACTTCACTGCACAGATTTGTTGCAACCAGTCATCACATACTGTCCTGTGCCTAATTCATCGAAATTCCGACTCCGTGCAATCCAAGCAGTTAAAAAAAAATTCGGATCCTTTCTCTAAGCTTGCCAACGAGTGTTGAGAAATGTGCTTTGGCACTGGTCTGCAGCTGAGGGAGAGGAATACTGTAAAAGTGAGTACACAGTACACATAAATATACGCATCATTATTATCATCATCATCATCATCATTATCATCATCATCATCATATATCATCATCATCATCATCATCATCATCATCATCATCATCACGACAACACATCCTCTAACACGTAATGCAATAGACACCATACAAAATACAACAGAGCAAATGAGAGAGATTTCCATATTTCAAATTCATACAGGCTTGGAGCAAACTCGTAAAATATTTATTAATTTATAATCTAATACGTATATAATGTTGATAGTTGTTTGGCAACTTGATAAGAGTACAGTCAGCCTACCTAGCTAAACCTTGGGTTTATTTCCGTACAAATTGTGATAGTTCGAAAAACATAGAAAAGATATAGATAAGTTTAGGACGTTTATTATATTATATTATATTATATTATATTATATTATATTATATTATATTATATTATATTATATTATATTATATTATATTATATTATATTATATTATATTATATTATATTATATTATATTATATCATATTATATCATATCATATCATATCATATCATATCATATCATATCATATCATATCATATCATATCATATCATATCATATCATATCATATCATATCATATCATATCATATCATATCATAACATATCATATCATATCATATCATATCATATTATATATTATATTATACTATATTATATTATATCATTGTTTTACGTTACTAACATTATATTACGTTACATTATTATATTATTATTATATTATTATTATTACATTATATCATATCATATTACATTACATTACATTGCATATTTTGTGACATCAAAGAAGTCCATGTTACCATAAACTATGTAAACAGGTTACATTCTTATTGACCTCCATAATATCAGTGTTTGTTTGACCTCTATGTTAAAATAAAAGCATTAATGATCTTTTACAGGTTCAGTCTGCGCAGCTTGCAAAATCAAAATACTACCATTGACTTCCCACAAATTCGAGTGTCGTCAGCTGCAAAGCCGACTCAATCGGTGTTGTCACTGAAAAGATTATTCACGAGTGACATAAATGTCGTCAGCTTTCCGGAAGGACTCGGATATTTTCAACTTTATAGTAATATAACCAGTATTTTTAAATAAAATGTCGGTGTTCGACACACATTTTTTTTTAAGTTCAAGCAGGGAAAATGCGAGTGGCCTCAGTAGCGTTGCCACTACGAGTCGCAGGACTAGTAATGATAAAATCCTAAGGTCATGAGTATTTTCCGGCCGAAATCAAAGGAAAATATTGGGGACTAATACTATAAATTATACCTTGATAAACATAATTTATGAAAAAATCAGGAAAAATGGTAGGGATTTGGAACGTTTTGACTAATATTTCGAGCACTGCTGAACCAGTGACGTATACGTAAACATAGGCTGTCATGAAGGAGAACGATAAGCCTGAGGGTATAAAATCCATATTTTTTGTTCGAAGACAATAACTTGGCATGTATGGTTTACATTACCAGTGCGGATAAACTCCTAACATGCATACTACAAAGCCAGAGGATTCATGAGTGTAAATCAAATATATAGTCATCCCGTTTTATATTTGCACTGCAGAATGTCAAAGCTTAGAAAATCAGATCTGGTGTACATTAAAAGAAGAGTAATTTTGTCCATCTTGGTCGTCGTCATCTCAGTGTCAATATGGTTTCCGATGTACGCCGTCAGGTTAGCAAGTTATCATCACAATGAATTCCTAGAGATATCAGGTAAGAGCCATGATGGATGTACGTGTTGGTTTGTGTGTGCGTGTGGGTGTGGATTTTTATGTGTTTGTTGTTGTTGTTGTTGTTGTTGTTGTTGTTGTTTTTGGGGGTTGGAGGGGTTATTTCGGGGGGGGGGCTATTTGTCGAACGTTCAATCGTGTATATGACAATTGACAGGAGTTCGTGTTTCGTATTGAAATTTCATATGACATAATTATTTGGTTACCAAAAATATCGGGCGAAAACAAGTTTCTCTGTCCATATTTAAGCACCTCTACCACATTATGTCAGAAATTTGCTTTTTAAGTAAATATTAAAAAGTGTGAACATTTAACATTTAAAATTTTGTTGAATGTGTAATTGCATTTTTATATTGGTTCTAGCATGATAGCAGTGTCCTGTGTCATTTTAATCAAACCAGTTGGCTATGTATCATTTTTAGAAACTAAATCTAGAAACTAAATCTAAACAGAAAAAACAAGCAAAGAATATAATCAGACAAATTAAAAATGTGGGGTGGTAATGAACCGTAGCCCCTACACATGTAGGGTCTATGAATGAACAGGGCTTGTAGAGGTACTTCTGAACCCATAATCTTTTGCTTCTCGCTATCAGGAATGTTATCCCCGTTTTTAATATTTTCAGACAGAATATGTAACGTATCGTTGGCAAACCGAAATAGCCATCCTTTTATGGTTCTGGCGAGTCAACCGTGTTCGGGTAGCATATGGATACGAAAACTGCTGGAACAAGTGACTGGCATTTATACGGGATCGTTTGAACATGACAAGAATCTTTACGATGCAGGTAATTTGCCCAAGAGTGTGCCTCTGGAACGATTTTCTTTGAAACCCGATGTATTTAAAAATCACTCACAAATCTCAGCAATATGAAAGTTGTTCCTAGTGTTTTTGAAATCATTTTAAAAGTTTGATAGTTCACCATCATATTTCCCATTGAGTTTAATATCACAATACTATATTTAGTGGCCAATCCAAGTACTCTTTTTTTAACGCATTGCGACCCCTCATTTTCCAAGAAAAGGTTGCATATCAAATCGAATGAGTAACTTGAAGTTTCACTCTCAATAATCCAAATGTCATCCATCCCTCCCCTTCCACCACCCCTACCCACGTCTACCTTAAAGTCAACGTTGCCTACATCATCAGTTTCAGTTGTCATTTGTTGATTCAATTGTTTGATCTTTATTTTAAAATTATGTGTTTAGGATTCCTTGGTGAACTGGAAGAGTGGGAATCTGGAACCACGCTAATTATGGAGAAGCATGGTAGCAGGAACCCGGATGACGATGAACGCTTCGAAGCCGTGGTCTTGCTCCTTCGAAATCCCTACGATGCGTTCCTGTGTGAACGTAACGTACAACTAACTGGGTCATATGCTGCTAGCAGTACATCGATGGATGGCAATTTGGGGAATGATGGCCAAGCTGATGAAGGTATTCATCCAAATGTATTTTTTTTATCCAAAATATTGTTGATATCGATATTAAACAAGAGTGTTGATCGTTCCTAGTTATCGAAAAACACGACACCAAAGTCACTCTGCCTAACAAAACAAATATAATTAAAAATATAATTTAAAAAAATAAAATAATTTATTTAGCTTAAAATTCGATCCTTTCCATTATGATTCCACTATCTTCCACTAATAAAGAAATTTTCCGTGGCACGCAATTGCAGTGTCTCGTTCAATATTAATTTCAAATATTTTCTTCAGACGTTGGATAAATATTTATCCGACGGAAGAAAATGTGTGAAAATGTGAGACATTATCAAGTCTTCGTAATTATTCAAAATTTACTATGCTATTAAAATATTTTTGTTCAGTTTCAAGTTAAATAACGTTTCTTGTTTTTATAGATATTTTTTTATATTATGGTGCGTGTTTTTGTATCTGTCCACCTGCTTGTTTCGGTTTAATATATATGAGTGTGCTAATACGTTCACCCATGGTAGCCTACTATGGGTTGAGAACCCCGTCAAAATTAAATACATCTATAAATTTGGCGGGGATCTCACCTCATAGCCTACCTGTAGTCTGGAAGGGCTGACGCTACTATTATTTCAGCTATCCTAGCTGCTATTATCATTATTTCTTTAATTCGCTTGTCTTCATCAAGACTACACACACACACTTTAAAACTAGTATTTCCCCTGGCAATCCTACGAAGAACCTGATTGGTTGAATACATAATTAGACATATTTAAATCGTGCCAATGTTTTGATACCATCTTCGAATCTTTGCAGACGATTGGCGGGAATTCGTGACGTTGAAGGCGTCACTGTGGCGGGAATCCATTTCATCATGGCTGACCAGCACCAGACCTGTCATGGTTGTCAGATATGAAGATGTTCAAGACGAACCAGAATATGAAATATTTAAAATGTTAGAATTCATGAATGTTACCGTCGACGAGACGAGATTGCACTGTCTTCAGCAGGTAGAATTCGAAGAATCCATTCACAGACCAGAACATGAATATTCTCATTTGGAGTTCTACAATCAAGAACTTCGTGAGTTAGTAGAGGAAAATATCAAGGCGATGTACGAGCTTTTAGACATACATGTAAAAGGATTTCCCCAAGACTGGAAAATATGATGTAGATTGACTCGGAAAAGTAACAGCAAACACACACAGATAACCACGGCTTGATGCGGTTGGTTGTTTCAAATTGAAACATGTTTCTTTTATTCCAACTAAACTTGAATCAAGTCCGGAATCATTCCCACTAGACAGAGAATATATTTTCCAGCGTCAAGCACCAAAAAAATGATACTAGGCAATATATACCGGCGATATGAGTATTAATTATTCATGAGTAATGACATCACGACGATCAAACCAATCAACGACCTTCACATGAAAAATGGTATAATTTCAAAACATAAATGGTGGCATGTATCTCGTATGCTGATCCACAACGTTAACCAACATAGTAATTTTATGTTTTACTTTTAAAATATTGTTTATCGAATAGCTATAGACAACAATATATTCAAAACCGTACGACAGACATTCTACTAGGTACGTAGTTCGTGGACCGCAACACTTTCAGTACGTTTTTTTCCTGGACTTATTTGAAGTACGTCATGGAAATAAACATAGTGTGAAACTTTTCTAATATTTTCTTGGTAAAGACTTTTAGTGTATGACAAAACAAAGAAATGGAGGAGAAGAGACATATGCCAAACTACTTTCAATATTATCAACGCTCGAAAACTAATTAACGATATACTTGCACGTCATACATACAACTTGGGATGGTAACACTATTCATAAAATACTAAATTATACTGCTCACCATTCTCAAGGCCTATATATTTTAATCCCCTGAACACTTAGTATCACTTAAATGAAGTCACTGACGGAGTTAAGTTCTGGCACGTTAACGACTAAGACGAATAACACATGCTGACACGAAAGAGCACGTACTCTGCCAAAATTATCTTGCCCTGGTTTGGTATACGTAGCATAATTCATCGGCAGTATGTCGACTTTCGAATGTTCTTCATACACGTTCTCGGCACCGTTTCAATTCACGATGACCATGCACAGAATCACACTATCGTTGTACATGTTATATTTCATGGAAAAAAAACTATTTTATTTGAATGTTTCCGTTCTGTTGTCACATACGTCTATTATATAAAGCTATCCATGAATGAATATCCAGATCGCTTTAACGTCAGGCAGGACCTTCTTGATATTACTTATGTACAAAGAAGATCGCTCAAAAGCGAAGTAAGCACATATCTGGACTTGGAGGGCCCATATCCGCAGGACCATGGCCGCGGCGGTAGTGGAAGGTGTTTCTATCTCCATGGCTGGACTGAACCGCGTTCCACGTTGACTACTAGTTCTCGGTCTGGTAGTATTGCGAAGATAATTGTTTACTATATTTCAGTCTTCGACTGCAAATATCGTCCGTCGGTATAAGATATATTACTAATTTCATCCGCGTGTTATCAAATAAGAACACTATCATCAAAAATCACTGTCTACTATTAAATTTACTGACTTGTAAGGATTCAGAAAAAAATATTCTCTAAGGATAGCAATAATACGTAGTGTTTCTTTATTCTTCGTGTATGTAAATGTAATTTTGTTTTAAATTATATTTTATACAGCAGTCACAATCTCAACTCATGATCATTCTGACACTAGTTTTTCTTTGCGATATATAATGAAAAAAAACTACTTTTATTTTAATGAATGTATTCGTTCAATAATTCAAATACATCTTTTCAAATTACAATAAATACTCAGATTGCTGCAATAAGTTTTCAAAGTCAAACAGGAATAGAACTTCCTCATATCACAGCTCTAGAGGACACGGGATCACGCACAAACGAAGTCAGCACGTATCCTGACTTAGAGTGCTCTCTTCACCACTCGACACCACTGTCGACTGACTCGGCGCTGCGCTCTCCATGACTGTTCCGGAGAAGTGTTTAGTCAAAAGTCATAGACCTCGTCATCACATTGCAACCAATACATTACTGTCCGTTGGTATACTGTATATGACTGATACATCCATGGTATCATCAACTCATTACAAGAATATCTCTGTATCAAAAACATCTCCGGCAAAGATTCAGAAAAAGTATTCACTATCGTCAGCAACTTGTAGAAACTTGAGTTTCTTGTTGTTTGTGTCAGTGATAGTGTCTTGTTGGTTGTTATCGTGGTCATCAGTTACACTTCTCTTTCTTTTTAAACCACGTCTTTGAGGCTTTGCTGATGGAGATTCTAAGTCACTATGTTCATCCTTTGTTGAGACAGTCTTCCTCTTGCACAGTTTTCTCCTTCTTTCGTGGTATGTTGTGATTTTGATTTCCCAGCCACTGAACGGGTCAGGTCCAATGTCTTTTGGCATGTCTAATTTCATATTACATGGTGGAGATTCCATCGTAGACAAAAAGTCCATTCTCCACAACAAGTTCATTTGTCTGGACCACCACTTTGGCTTTCCTCCAGTGCTCATTCTAGCTGTGGTCTTCATTTTTTGATCTTGTAAAAATGTTTTCATCACACACCTGTGAATTTGGACGACTTCGACCCTCTTTTCTATCATTTTCAATTATTCTGAAATTAAACAGAGACGAGTTCAGACGTTGTTTTTTTTTTGTTTTGTTTTTTTATCAAAAACAACCTTTCATACAATTTTATTACCTAAAGGCATGTGCAATCATCATGGTCCGATGATCGGGCGGGCGCGTTCGAATCGAAGAAACTTTGTTTGTTTATTCGTCTCCAAGGTAGCACGTAATAACAATCTATCTCTACTGTTCCTCAATATTGTCGGAATTTCTTGATTTAAAACCTATTAGACAGGCATGTAATTTTTAAAAGTGTCTTACCGTTATGATGAAATTATTAACAGGAATAACAGAGCTTCGTTTCAATTACTTTTGAAGCGTTGAGATCACTAGAAGCGATACGCTCTTGGACCAGTACAGTCTTCGGATATGTTTACACGACGGCAAACACGAACAGACTGAAGCATATTCGAAGCGTCCGACGCTAAATATGTGTATTATGCGTGCGCGTATGTGCTTTTGGAACTTTGGAAAGACGTTCTGTATCACGTGTACAATGCATGCATTGTCTGCATTTATGAACATTGGAGAATATCTTACCGAAGTATACATTTGTTTGGTTCCTTTAAACAGACCCCACCTAGTTTTTCACTGCCGACCCTAAACTGTTTTTACGTATTCTAGAAAAAATAAAATAAAATCGCGAAAATTGTGAAGTCTCGCAAGAAATAGTGGATGCGAAAATTGACAGCAACTTGAAAAAACTTGAAAAACAATATAAAACTGTTCGTTATATCTAATGGCTGAACATCTGATAAGAAGAATCAATAACACAGATACCATATGGGAAACAACGGAAAACAACACAATACCTGAACTAGCTAAAGAATGTATACGTATATATAAAGAATAAAATTTAAAAAAAATCTACCTACCCCAGACATTTATTCTAAAATTGAGCGTGTGATGTGTGATGATCACACAGTTAGAGACCTAATCAAACATTTCCTGACGCAAGTACACAACAAATCTTACGGTGCATTCACAAACACCTCTTGAGGGAGGGGTTTCGAGATCGAGAATTTAAGGGGATACTTGGACTTGCAAAATTTCAGTATATGTCAGGGGAGGGACACCTGAAAAAACTGTCATTTGTAGGGAGTACTTGAAAATATAATGAATTCTTCTGATGATAAAAATGTATTGTGCACTAGAATGGATAGAACTTGTCAAGACTAGAATGCAAAGATCTATACCAGATTTAGAAAACCTTGGTTATTACTTAGATGTCTTCTCAACATCATCTGCAAGGGAATTTTGCAGTTAGAGACCGCCTGATAACTTTTAGCCAAGAGTACTAGTTAAACAGATGGATCCATGCTCAGCAGAGATGTCTCAGAACTCTCAGAATTGAGTAAGACTTTGTGAGAAGTAATTTTTTTAAAAAAAGTAATTAAAAAAAATAACAGTTGTATATTTGGAGGAACAGAACACATTTGCCACCATGACAGGATAACAGAGCTTACAGGAAAGAAACCGGTGTGTTGAGAAGACATTTGAAAATCATGACTAGGGTAAGTGTGTACTATAACCAGAGGCATATATATTCATTGCTAAAAGTTGAAGGCTCAACAACAACAACTACATAGAGAAATATATGTTTCAATATCATATACTCCGAGAAATGGTGAACTGGCATTGCATAGATTCAGAGCATGATAATGTATTGTATGGATCAGTAACTCCAATGTTCCTTTGAATACATGTTTTACTATATAACCACTTAAGTTTATTGTCAATGCTAAACTACAACTCCTGATCCGTACAAGAACAATGTTAATTTTCTGGGTAGAGATAAAGTCCATACACTACAGTAGTTACGCCATATTTTTAATGTTATTGATAAATATTGAATCATCTAATTAAATTAGTAAATGTATTTCTTATAGATATAGTAAGGATAAAATTAGCAGAAATACTCCACAGTTTTTATAATGTGTATTAAAACTTTGATTAGCTATATGCGTCCATACAGTCTCAAAAGTTATAGCGCCATATATATTCATTCATGTTATTCAAAACTATTGATGGAGAAATATCTGTCTTCGACAATTTTGAAATCACTGTATTTAACGTTTAGTCGTGGGGGGGGGGTGTATTATTGAAAGTAAGAAGAGGGTATTTGAAATGGTATTCTGATTTTTTGTCGGAAATAGACAGTGTTCGTTGGTGTAATTCTTATAGACCTCAGTTCAGGCTTCTGTATTGGGAAACTAACCCCAAGGGAGCACTGTCAGTTTATATCTGGTTTGTGCGAGAGAGAGAGAGAGAGAGAGAGAGAGAGAGAGAGAGAGAGAGAGAGAGAGAGAGAGAGAGAGAGAGAGAGAGAGAGAGAGAGAGAGAGAGAGAGAGAGAGAGAGAGGAGGGGGACGCACACGCCATACCAGTTTCAAACGTAAACACATTCGAAAAAGTCATATATAACAATACACTGGCACACCACTCATACAGCTTAGCACTATTTACAAGTTATAGTAGTAAATTATAGTTTGTTTACCTTTCTCAATTTATTTAGGACTGACAAAGTTGTCAAAAATGCATCAACTGCAAACGTTTTTGAATCCTATTTCAAATATAGTATATGAACTTTCCTTATCCTTCATTTATGTAAATACAGGTTTTTAAAGACAGTTAATACATATTCTCTCTTCACTGTCATATCTCAACTCATAATCAATCAGGCTCTAGTTTTACATTGAGATATATGAATATATATATAGTTATCTTATTTCAATAAATGTTTCATTCAATCACTAAATACATCTTTTTAATTTTAATTTACAAATAAATAGTAAGGTTGCTGCAATAAGGATGCAACAGGGAAAGTATTGCTCTCACACAAACGAAGTCAGTAGACACCAAGACTTAGAGGGCGCTATTCTCTACTCCGTACCGTACCACAGACTTGGCGCTGTGCTCTCCATGACTATTCTGGAGAAGTGTCTACTGAGTCAACAGTCATAGACTTCGGCATCACATTGCAATCAATGGTATACCGTCCCCGTTGGTATACTGTATATGACTGATACATCCATGTATCATCAACTCATTACAAGAATATCTCTGTATCAAAAACATCTCCGGCAAAGATTCAGAAAAAGTATTCACTATCGTCAGCAACTTGTAGAAACTTGAGTTTCTTGTTGTTTGTGTCAGTGATAGTGTCTTGTTGGTTGCTATCGTGGTCATCAGTTACACTTCTCTTTCTTTTTAAACCACGTCTTCGATGCTTTGCTGATGGAGATTCTAAGTCACTATGTTCATCCTTTGTTGAGACAGTCTTCCTCTTGCACAGTTTTCTCCTTCTTTCGTGGTATGTTGTGATTTTGATTTCCCAGCCACTGAACGGGTCAGGTCCAATGTCTTTTGGCATGTCTAGTTTCATATTACATGGTGGAGATTCCATTGTAGACAAAAAGTCCATTCTCCACAACAAGTTCATTTGTCTGGACCACCACTTTGGCTTTCCTCCAGTGCTCATTCTAGCTGTGGTCTTCATTTTTTGATCTTGTAAAAATGTTTTCATCACACACCTGTGAATTTGGACAACTTCGACCCTCTTTTCAATCATTTTATAAAGTAATCTGAAATCAAAAAAATATTACTTCATACACATGATAAACTTGAACAACTATCGAAGGCAACCATCGAGCAGTTTTTCCTGAAGTTTCTATTCATAACACGTTTTACATACTATCAGAGACATTCGATATCATCGGCGCGTTCGACGAAACTTTGTTTGTTTATTCCGTCTCCAAGGTAGCGCGTTATAAAAAATAAATTATTTGTACACAGTGCATCGCTGGAATTCCTTGATTAGAAATCTTCTAGACATACGGGTACTGTAAACAAGACTTACCGTTATGATGAAATTGAGCAAAAAAAGTGCAGAACTTAGTGTCAATATCTCTTCAATTGAGATTAAAAACACTTGGACCAGCGATACGCTCTTAGAACAGTCTTTGGTGATGTTCACACGACGGCAAACACGATCAGACTGAAGCATGTTCGAAGCGCCGTCTCTAAATATATATATTTTAAGTGCGCGCAGAGTGCGCGTTCGCGATTTTGGAACTTTGGAAGGGCGTGTTTTTTTTTTTTTTTTGCAATATGTTACCCACAACTCCCTCTGATTTTTAATCTCAGACATCCCCTTAAAGTCCGACAAATCTCACTAGTTTACAGGATTTTGATTTTTTTTTGTCGTTTTCGAATTGTACATTTTCAACTTGTTACCGATTAGTTTCTAAATAAAAATGGGTCCAAATATGACTAATTTTTCCGACAGACCTTCTTGACCCCACTCGTAGCATAACTAATACCCTGTTCAGACACGCACAGTTACAACTCAATCTCGTCAAGCTTCCAAGTTTGCCCATCACCCGTTGCACTAGTCTTGCTGCTAGACGTTCGGGCTTTCTTTCGATGCTATAACTATAAGCGAACGAAGTTCGCATGTGAGGGCGTGCCCGAACATCCATCCTCGATAGCGTTGTTCGGCTGTGTGTCGTATTTTATCGGAAGAACATCCGAGGACTAGCTGATAGACTACCGTTGCACATAGTTTTAGCAAAGCTTCAGACAAGCAAACTAGGTAGGTTGATAGAATCTATAGTTGTAACTTTACGCCGGTGCAGTACCGGCGTATAACTGTGTGTGTGTCTGAACAGGGTATGAGGAAAATATTTACACCTGTTATGACTTCACCAAAGATATTGATTCTCTGAATATTTATAACAAAAGAAATTTACATATTGAGGCTATTTATACAGACTGACTACCCAAGTTAGTGACGAATTGACGTTGAAAAGTATTTTATTCAATGCACATATTTCATTTAGTTGTTGGTATATATTTAGGCAAAATTTTCAACTTTTCTTTTAATTCTGTAATCGTACTTTTGGTACTTACTATTGAAATGTAATTATTATGCTCAGAATACTGCTTATAGTGGAAGTTATACAATAAGGAAAACCAAAGAATATGCAAATCAAGGAGAGGGAATTGTGGGTAAAATATTGTATATTTGGACATACTGCTTCAACATGAACATGTGTGTATTGCATACACATGCATGATTAATGAATTTTACCAATATACCATGTATAGAATTTCACATTTCTGATAATGTGTGAAATAACTAATTGGAAGCTCTGGGGGGAAAGCATTCAGATTACATCTGGTTATACCAATTTGCATATCACTGACGGGATCACACATCCCAAAGATCATCCAAAGCAAATTTCAGTCCAATCTGTCACGTACTTTTGGAATTGAAGTTTTAAATTTTATCAAAAGTCATTTTTTTTTACCTAAAACGCACATCTCTGATACAATCATTTTCATTTGAACAATTTTGCATCTACACATCCTAAGTAATGTGCCCACCGGCAAATACCATGGCATTCAGTGTGACTGTTTTTTGAAGTTGTTCACAAACACACATTCACACACACACACACACACACACACACACACACACACACACACACACACACACACACGTGTACACATACACACACACTTGCCATTCTATAGCACTACTGAATTACATGTACCTCAGTGTTGTTGTCCTAAAAAAAGTATTCACTATCGTCAACAACTTATAGAAACTTTAGATGCTTGTTGTCTGTGTCAGTGATAGTGTCGTGTTGGTTATCATGGTCATCAATAACAGTTCTTTTCCTTTTCAAACCACGTCTTTTTTGTGTTTTTTTATTTGGTTTATGACAAATGATCCCTACATCTTTCAATTATAATTATATATTTATGGATACAACATTAATCCAAAACAAGCCTTCAGTCGAAGACATAGCCCCCAGCTGGTGTGTAATATGGCAAAGTTACTGTGCAAATTTGAATGGTTTCTCTATATACAAAACTATATAATTTATTGACCAATTTGCAATTTGACCTCGATTATGGAGATCAAGGTCAAAGGTCCAGATATAAAATGAAAGCTTACCTTTGGGTATAGACTTTTAAATGTAGTCTTTGTGCATTCAACTTCTTGAGTTAAGGTAGAAAGAAATTTTTTGGTCATTTCACCTTGAAAATGTTTTGTCGAGGTCAAAGGTCAATCTCATTAGAAAGCTCATCATTGATAATGTGAGGGTATAGGCACTTGAATGGTGACCATATCTATCACACTTTTGAAGATATGCTTTTTATAACAAATATGGCTGCCGCTTTGCTATACAGGTCAAGGTCATGAAATTAAGTAAGTACATATGTGTCACATAGTAGAAACCCAAGTCATGATTATAATATTATCATCACTTGAAATGTTTGATTAAAAAAAAGCTATGAAGATAACCCAAATTTGACCATGAAGAAGACTTTCAAGATCAAAAAGTCAAGGTCTTAAAAGAAAGCTCCTATTCGATAATATGGGTGTAGGCACTGAATGGCATCACTATGTGAAATTTAACAACAAATATGGCTGCCATTAGGCCATATTTGATTCAGTCACAAAACAAAGTGACATGCACATGTGCACAGAGTATGTTACCTTTGCGGTAGGTTTGGTTGAAATTGGTTGGTGCATGCCAGAGATAGGAGGGTGAACGCATGCAAGCACGGACGGATGGACGGACAGACGGACGGACAGACAGAACCCAATGTATAAGTCCCCTCCAGAATGTAAAAATATTACACAACTGCCTCGAAATGACAGGCAAGGACCTTAGCACACACTGATACAATTTGTATTAAGAAACTTTTACAAGATAAATTTCAAAGATTGTCTCCACTTCTTGATATGTGAATTGAAGTTATGGTTTCTGACAGTATTATGGAATTTAGTCTAGTACTATCCTTCATCAAATCTCAAGATCTCTCTCTATTTTAGTCTAGTGCTATCTGTCACTGAATCTTAATTCAGATCTCTCTTTCAGACAGTTTGATACCACATTGGCATCCACACTATATGCAATAGGGAACTTGCAATCCAGACTGAGCATGCTCAGACGCAGAGGACTATGGGATTATCTGTGGTTATCGTAATACTCAATCTGGAGCTAACAATAAAATAGACCCCCCCCCCCCCCCACAATGGTCAGGGTAACTATGAATTGATCATTCGTGGTTGTAAGCAATGTAACAGTATTGTTTACAATACCAATTTACTAGTATTTATTATCACATTTCCCATGATGCAACATTCAACATGGCGGGTTTGCAAGTTCCCTATTCTATGTTCTGAATATTTGCAAGTACTTCTTGTTTGTCATCAAGTACTGGCTATTGTTAAATACGACGCCTTGTAAGATTGACATAGTCATCAGAGGCCTGGAATACTGGTTTGCTACTAAAATAGTCAACAACCATCTACAAGAAGCATTCAATCTGTATCTGGTTGATAATAGAACATTAGCTGGTTATATCTTGTGCTGTATTTTTAACGGGAAAGCCCTGTTACACCTGATTAACTAGTAGCTAATAGATCATGTATCAACCCAATAATGTAGTAAAAATGTAACAATAATGTATCAAAACATCAGATAATGTATCAATAAAGTGATGATGTATCAATAAACTGATAATGTATCAATAAACTGATAATGTATCAACTAACCAATGATTTTTAATTGATAATGAGTAAAAATGTACTGATACATTATCAAAAATTTTTTTATTAGTCATTATCATTATTGATACTTCATTGGTTAATAATTATTATATTCTCAGTTGTAACACCTTCTACTTTATTAGAACACATATCCTAAAGGGGAATGCCACTCCACAAAATAAAGGTATTTTCACAAACTTTGGGTTCAGGAGAACATCTTTTCACATCACATAAATTTTGAATATTCATGACTCATAAATGCTTATTACCATAAGATAAATAGTCATGACCATTCAGAGTGCATCTAACCCAAAGTTTATAAAAAAATATTTATTTTCTGGAGCGGTGTTCCTCATTAAACAGTTATTTCCACGGTGCATTCTAAGGACCAAA